>NW_027466081.1:5097500-5340000 GCF_046127955.1 Nelusetta ayraudi | reverse complement strand
TTTGCGCCTCCCTTATTAGCCGCCTCTACGAGTGCACGAGCTGGCCCTCACGCTGTGAATTCCACCGACGACCCCGACCGCCTTCCCAGATCATAAATCTCGCCACCGCCGCCGCCGCCGAAAAAGTGTGTGTGTGTGTGTGTGTGTGTGTGTGTGTGTGTGTGTGTGGGGGGGTGAAACGGGGGGCCATGCGAATTACAGAGTGCTTCGAATAATTTCAATAAAGCCGCGCGGCTGCTGATGTCAGCTCTAACGAGGCGCCAGGAGAGATCAAAGAAACTTTGTACGTTTTTTCTTCTTCTTCGTCTTTTTTATTCGGAAAAGCTTTTTGAAAAAAAAAAATTAATTTGCCGTAGACTCACTTGAGTGGGGGAGCGGCTTTGAAATCTGTTCAGTTCTCCTCTGAAAAATGAAACTGATTTGAAGTTGAGGAAGCAGCGGCAGATAAAGGCTTCTGGGAAAAGTTTTAGGCAGAAGTTAAGAACATACCTTGGAGCGGTGCAACTGATCTACAAACGCTTGCGCGCCCTAAAATTATCAGCGCTGTTTTTCTTTTTTTTTTTTTTCTTCACTTGACTACACAGATGGCAACAGTTCCAGCAGCAGCAGATGGCCAATTCGGTCCCTTTCTAGATGTTTGAGATGCACAACCAGGGGGAGTTTCAAAAGAAATCAGTCCAAAAAAAATCTGATGAGGAGATTGTTGGACTTGTTGGAACTCCCAAACTCCACTGAAGTGCAAGTGTGTGTGTATGTGCGTCCGTGCGCAGGCAGCCTGAAATAAACCCATCTGGCTGGAGCTGATTTTCACCGTTGGACAGTTTCTGAGGAGCGTGTCCGTGCGGAGGCTGCAGCAGATGTGTGTCAGTATTTATAGCAGCCTCTTGGAACTTACTGGGAAACAGCGGGGCCGTGGCGTTGTGCTGTAACCAGACCTCAGAGGGCAGGAGGACGGATTGAAGACAGCCCTGTCACCAGCCAGTTTGTCACACGCGCGGCCTGAAAGACAATTCCCGGTCGCCCAGCCGCTCCAATGAGAAGCCGCGGGTGGGCGCCGGATAGTTGCAGAGGTGGAAAGTAGCGAAGTACAAATACTTTGTTGCTGTACTGAAGTAGATTTTAACCTGAGTATTTTTTACTTTTTTTTTTTCCACATTTGTACGCAAATTTCTTCAATTTCCATTCTTTACAGTGGAAAAACATGAAAAAAAATCAAATTCTGTCCAAAGTGACTCACTTATTATTCTCATTGTAGCTGTTGCTTGAAGTGGAGCTCTTTGAAATTTGTTGTATAAAACTAGATCATATTTTAGAGTACCCCGGCTTATCAACAAATGTATTGTTTCATTAATTAATTAATTAATTAATCTTTTTTTTTCATACTTCAGTACATTTCAGAACCTGTACTTCCTTACTTTTACTAGAGTAAAGTAGTTGAATTAGTGCTTTTATTTTTACCAAAGTATTTTTTTTTTTTTTACACGTATCCATACTTTTACTTGCTTACAGAATGTTAATACTTTTTCCACCTCTGGATAATTGTACATCTCTCTCCATCTCCAAACGAGTGAAACTACCAGCTCAATTCTTAGAGCGTCATTGGTGCTGATGGACAGCGCACCACATGCGCTCCGTGTTCCTTGAGATTAAAGTCTGTTCACAGCCAAGTTTTTTTTCCCTCTTGGCCTCTCTGGGTCATCTTGAAGCCCAAGAGGATTAAATGGTAGCGCAGGCGGCTTCAGTGGCCCCTTAAACAGATAAAGTTTCCAACTGAAGCCAGAGGGCCGAAAGGTGTTTGACAGCTGGCAGAAGAGGAAAAAAAAAGTGGTGCTTTTGTTTGCATCCACTTGAAGAGGAGCACCAGGCGTTTGTTTGCAGAGCTCTTACATAAGAGGCAGGATCTGAGTCATGTTGCCTGATGAGAATAATTGCATGTTTTACTATAAAGTCCTGTCTGCGACCAGAAGGCAGGCCTCCGCTAAATGGAGAAGACAGTAATGGCCCTGCACTGCGTACATGCCATTTGACATATAGTCTGTTCCTGAAAAGTGTCGAGCCAATTTGGAGCAAACACTTGAAGATTTTGTTAAAAATTGGAAATAGAAATTCAAAATGCCATCGGCCCGTTTCCGTCGAGTGATTTGATGCCCTTTGACGGGGCAACGTAAAGAGTCTTTAGTGTTACGTCATAGGACGGCAACATAGTTGGAAGAGCTGGAATGTCGTTGAATGTATGAAATCATACGTGGAAGTGAAAAACTCATGTCCGCTCAATATCTGACCATTTAATTTTTAACCAGATTCCAACCGTTCCTTTTTACTTTCCTGGCTACATATCATTGCCATCTGTCATCCCTCCATCTTTGGGGTGTTTCACCATGATTATTGGGCCTTGTGTCCAAATGTGTATATACATGTACATACATCTTACTTATTTATTTTTTTTCTGGTCTGGTTTGGTCAGTAAGGGTTTATTATATGACCCAGGTTTCTCTTCAGAAGCGGTTGTCTGACGGTGGTCTAACTCAAATCTCTTGCTGTTTTTCGGGGTTGACCAGAAGTTTGTTCAGTCTAGATTTAATTTTAATTGGATTGGTTTAATTGGATCACCGCAGCCCCATCCTGCTCTGGAACTTCCTGTAAACAAAATTTTCAGGTTACTTGTCCACTAATTCTGGGAAAGCCGACGGGACGATTAGAATTTCGCCGACTGTTTTCGCTGGATCTCAGCTGCTTTTTCGCTCCTTCCAGAAGGTTCCTGAGACGGGGCCAGCGTCGGCTGGTCGCGACTGTCCTGCTGAATCGCTTCCGCGTACCGGCCTGTTCCCAAAAAAAAAAAAAAAAAAAACGGCCAACGAAGCGGATCTAATTATCCGCCGCAGTTCCTTCTGCACTCATTGGATCTCCCTCAACTGTCCCCCGCAAGTGTCCGCGCGGACGTTCAGCCCACTCGCCTTTAAGAGTCCCGTGGACTGTGAAGAAAACACGGCGCACTCATGTTGACAGCGCTTTCGCCTTGGTCTTCAAGTCGACTTTGGGGGGGGGGGGCTGAGGAGCTCTTTCCCAGCCGTGCAGGGGCATTACATCACCGCTGTGAATCCATTATGGAGCGGGAAGCCTTTGTTTGGTCGCTCTGGCCGGGGATGAGTCATTACGCCGGCCTTTAAAAATAGACGCTAATCTTTATTTATGATCACAACTAATCTCCCCGCTGATCCTGCCGGCGATTGAGCCTTTGCAACCGTGTTTTGATTAGGGCGTCACGCCGGTCTCGACTTGGTTATGTGAGCAGGGGCTGTGAAAATCAGAAGCAACTTCCCATGAGTGTGAAATGGACCCGAACGGACCTCAAGCCAAATCCACCAGTCAAGCAATTCAAGGAATATTTGCACTTGAAGATGATTTTGTTGTCGTGTTTCCATACAGCCAGCCTGTAGATACCCCTCTATAGAACCTGGTACCTAATAAAGTGCTCAGTTAGTGTGTGCATGTAGTGCATATCTACACAACTTCGAGGTTGGAGGAGTTTGTGTGTTCCGAGATACTGTTCCCTCAAACCCCGGTTGTCCCAGAGTGGTCGTTTGAGTTCATGTTGTCTCTCTATGGTCGCCACCCAATTTGCCCATTATGACCTCTGACCCCTGACATCGCCACAATATTTTCCTGCCGTTCACTGGATGCTTTCCCCAGAGATGGCTGTGAAAATCCCCGTAGATCAGCAGCAGTTTGTGAAACACTTGATCCAGCCCGTCTGGCACCAACAACCACGTTCCCCACGCACGTTCAAAGTCACTTGAGCCTCCTCTGTTCCACATTCTGGTGCTGGCAAGTCGACTTCATCTAATCCACATGCCTAAATGTCCCGATGTGCTTTGGCTAAGAGTAGCTGTTGGTCTTCAGAAGCAATTGAACCTACTGCTAAATACAGTACATTTTGAAAATGAGATGAGTTTTGGAGTTTCTTGAAAGAAACAGGCTGAGGTTGAAAGACCGTATCGTGGGAGAATGTTTGAAGAAAGATGAAAATCCTTTGGAAACCATGCACCAGTGATTGTTTGTTCTTTTTCACTTATCTTTCTAGTCGGACTGAATTCAAGCGTAGGACGCGCTGACAATTAGCTGGTTCACAGAAGGGATCAAATGCATTTGGACAGATGGCCAGAACGATGGAGACCACGGCTTCTCCTCCTCATCCTTCTCTCATCCCCCTCTTCTCCTCCCTCCTCCCCCTCCTCCTGCTTCTCCACCTCCTCGTCCTCCTCTGTGAGGGCTGATTCAGCGACTCTCGCTGTTTCCACCCACACTCTGTTATGAAAGAATCCACTGTAGGGCCTCGACAAGCCGTGGCTATAAAAGTAAACGGGCGGGAGAAGAACGCACGTCGTTCTCCATCACCTCCGCCGGCCCCGAGTGTATATTCCTGTATTTATTCACGCACGTGTCCAACACCTGGCGTGCGGCTAGTAATGAGCGGGATTAGAAGCACAAGGCGTGACCACCTTGGCCCTGCCGGCAGCCCACCAATCAGGCGGACGCCCTGGTTTCTCCTCACTTTCCCGGCTCTTGTTCGGCGGCTTGGCCGACCTCAGTGTCTTTAAAAAGACGTTAAGGATGGTTGAGCTCCCTCCGGCCCCGTGGCGGCCCAACATATGTGCACATTATACGACCTGACGTCTCAGCCTCCCCTCCTCTGGTTCCCTTTATATCTTACACCTATATCTGCCTTCAGCAGCTGCACCTCCATATGTTCCCACTCCAGCTCCAGCGCTACTGTTCTGCATTTGCGCCAGGTCTCCGGGATGAAACGGCATAAAAGCACCGGCAGGCCGAGGTGGATTTCCTTTCGTTCGGACGTTCCGAGGCCTTGCCAAGAAGTGTCAGAATCACTCAGCAACATCTTAGTGCACCAGCTCGGAATACGTCCCCTGACCCGAGCCCACTGACGCAGGTGGTACGCGGTCCAGCAGTTTGATGAATGGCCTTATTTTGAAATCGCAGCCTGCGCTCGCTCTGCTCAGTTAACTGAGGGGGGGGTATGTGTTTTTTGTTTATTAGACGGGACCCAATTTTCTGGGATGAGAGGCGCGGGACCAGTTTTGGCTTTGGTGCTTTTTGAGCTAACAGGCATAATTCAATATCGATTATAGGGAAAGACAAGAAGGTATTTATAGATCAGGGTTTTTTTAAATTTGGGGCAGCTGTGGTAACTGGGTAAAAGATACATGAGAAGCTCCGCACTGAAGTATTCTTGGGTAAGATACCGTATCGCAAATTGCCCTCGATGGCTCTTCTGCTGGTGCAGCTGCGTCTGTGTTAATGTCTTAAGTGCTTAATGTGCTACTCTGGATGACGAGCACTGAAGATGTATCTGAATCTGCTCTCTGTGCACGAATTTAATGCCTGACTGAGTTTGTGCGTCACAAATCGCTTTGCACGGCCTTTAGATTTGAAAGTGCACTTCACCTGTGCAGTCGCCGTCTCAGAGATACAAAAAGCGATTGTGCTCAAATAGCAAAACTTCGTATGGAGTCAGCAGATTGTCTTTGTCCATTGTGTAATATTTGCTGAACTGTAAGAGTATTGCGGTTGTTTAAAAAAAATCTATTGCACTTTTACACATGGTCAACGTTTCAGGGTTTATATATTACAGCTGAATATCATGTAATGTAACTTACTGTCTTTATATCCATAAAATAATCACGGGCAAAGTCATCACCGTGAAAAACTTAAAACTGCTCTGACAGACTGCCTGCCTTTGACCTGTAAACCGACAATTCAAACTTTAATGTGTCCAGTTGTACTTTATACTTAATGTTTTGAGAGAGTTGGGGAGCAAAACGTGTGTTCCACATGGAAGGTATGTGAAACTTCAGTGGACTATTGTCGCATTCAAAGGTTCCAAAAGTTCCGTGGAGAATGAAGGACAGCCCACACACGTAGTAAATCCCACACTGTAATGTAGCAGAAGAGGAGAAATAGCGCTAGCGCGCCTGCTAACGTTGGTGCCCGCTAGCCACCATGCTCCTAGCGCAACAGCGTTAACAACACCTATCTTTTCAATATTGCAATTATTTTTGCGTGCATGCTATAAATTGCCATCTATACATATGTACATACACATCTTTACCTTCTGTTTACAATACGCAATCACAAAAGCAGCGAGAACGCCACACAATACTCGTGCTGCATTAACTAACTGTAGTAGCATGTGATTTGGAACACGATGTGTGTCTGTGTGTCTGTTTCCAGTAGGTGGGTGTGGCACGGTGGGCGGAGCCTTGCCCGGTCTCATTGGCCCCACTGGGCCCTCGGTGGTCATGAAGCCATTTCTGCCATTTCCTGTTGAGACAACGCCAGTTGGCCTCTTCCCAAATTTTAACACGGTATGACATGGTGTGCGTGTGTGTGCATGTGCGTGTGTGTGTACTTGTCGTGCTGTGCTTGTGAAGACTTGTTTTTAGTTTTCACCAGCTTCTTCAGGCATTTCTCTGGTTGTGTGTGTGTGTGTGTGTGTGTGTGTGTGTGCATGCGCGGCACTGAGTGCGCATCTGTGTGTGTGTGCGCGCACGTGCGCGCGCATGAGATGTGGTGTTGCTGCCGCCAGCAGCGCACTCTGACTGTGAAAAAGAGTGAGAGACCTGTCACCCTGTCACCATCGCTCTCGTCAGCCGCCGCTCGGCCGACCCTCAGCCGCCCGCTGACCTCCGACCTCTGTGTGTCTCTCCCGCAGATGGACCCCGTGCAGAAGGCCGTCATCAACCACACGTTCGGTGTCACCCTGGTACCCAAGAAGAAGCAGATCATCTCTTGTAACGTTTGCCAGCTGAGGTTCAACTCTGATGTGAGCGTCGACGTCGGTGCGGGGTTTAATTTTGGAGATGTGATTCCTCAAACTATTCCTGGCAGCTGGGATTGGCACAACGTCTTGTTATGTGACCCTTGAGCGGTCTCAAAGTGCTGCAGTCAACCAAGCACTGTACATTGTACTCTGTGTGTGCGTGTGTGTGTGCGACAAAATAGGTACACTGCCTTAAAATTCACGTTATTTTTTAAATGGCCTTATAAAAGCTAAAATGTATTTTTGTTTTGTCTCCAAATAAATAGAAATAAAAAAAATCAAAGTCAACAGTCTGAATGCACTGTAGCAAGGATGGCCTGATGTCAAACCACAAAGTCCACAGTAATATAATTACTGCAATACCAGCTGAAGACCACTCACTAGATTGAGTGTGGCTGCATCTTCAGAAATGTCTCCTTTTCTCAATTTGTCAGCTCGTTCACCCAATGCAACACTGCCAGTTTTTTGCCGTACTGCAAGGTCTGCAGAAGCAAAGGACGACAGTTGGCCGACGGTAAATTTGCCGCAGCTGAAGAATTCTGGAAAAACATTTGTGGTCACGTAACATTTTGGTACTGAGAGCAGGTACAGCTGAGAGGCAAGCCGGCGAAGTCATTCTAAATATAGCGCGAGAGCACGATTCAGCACGGTTCAATATCCTGCGGTGGGCTGCTTGAAAAATTGGGCCTGTATTCCGCCGAGGTGCCATTCGGCCTTGTTGTGTCGTTATTTTTACTCAGTTTATGCGTCACAAAGGCAACTCATCTTAATCACTGCCTCTGTTAAACTCAAAGTCACTGTTACCCCTCGCCAGTAGGGGGCGCTGCCGCCACCTGAGCGCCCTGAATTTGACCTTACCTGCACCCAGCCCACGTTAGACGTTGTACAAAATCGGAATGGATCGCAATGGGAATGAAATTGGAATCTCTCCCTGTGTCTCCCAGTCCCAGGCTGACGCTCACTACAGAGGCAGTCGCCACGCCAAGAAGGTCAAGTCGCAGGAGAACAAGTCCAAGGCCAAACTGCCGACCGCCGGCAGCGAGGCCGGCAGGAGCAGCTCAGGTCCCACTGCTGTCCCAGCCAACGGCAACACGATTCCACACACAGGTCGGTTTCAGCTTCCCCGCAAATTGATGAGGTTGTTCTTTTTTTTTTTAAACCGGGTTTGTTGGAAGCCGTTCAGCGTTTTAAGGTGTTGAAACACGGGCCCATAAAAACATATTGCATGCAATGAAAGAGAGAAGCTTCACACTGTATTATTAGCACAGCAACTCCCAACTAGTTGGCTTTGTGGCCCTAAAATACATGTCACAGTATTTAAAATGACCAGCATTCTAAGTATGTAAGAACACATTAGCTCCCACTCATGGAATGGTGACTTTATTCTCAGTCAGTCTATTTCTGCTGTTGTCAATAGTTATCATAAAGGAAATAGCTTCATCAATGTAGAGACTACCGTGTTGACTCAACCAAAGGCAATATTGCTGCGACTAATGACAGCAGATAATCTTAGTTTTGCGAGGAAAAAGAAGTTGTGATAGTTGCATCGCCTTGCAGCTCCAGCCCCTGCCAACAGAGGGGGCTGCAGTATCTCCAGGTTTATGTGTCCATTTTTATGACCGTCAACTGTTTCCTTCTGTCTCTCCTCCTCCAGATCTGTTAACCGGCCTCGTCGACACCTTCTCCCCCCTCAAGCCCTTCCTGCCCCCCACCACCTTCCCCTCCTCTTCATCCTCCTCCAGAGCGGGCAGCGAACCTCCTCCCTCCAGCCCTCCTTCCGCTCTCCCCGCCACGGGCAACTCTTCCTCCTCTCCCAAAGCTTCGCCGCCGCCTCCTCCGGCTCCCGTCGCCTCCTCCGTGTCTCCCGCTCTGCCTCCACCTCCTCCTGCTCCCGCCACCTCCCAGGCCTCCTCAAATGATGCACCGCCCTCTGCCGAGTCGGAGGAGGAGAAGGCGAAGAAGCTGCTGTACTGCTCTCTGTGCAAAGTTGCGGTCAACTCTCTGTCGCAGCTGGAGGCCCACAATGCAGGTGAGGCGGCGTGGTGACACTGTGATGAATAGGAATGTTGGGAATAAACATCCAGCACGTTTTGCATGATCAATGATGCTTCAAAACATCATGTCACGCATTAATAAAAAAAAAAAAAAAAAAAAAAAAAAAAATATATATATATATATATATATACATATATATATTTTGGAATCAATGCCTCTCACAGGTAATCAGCAGCTCAGTCTTTACGTTACAGTCGCTGTTAAAAGAAGCTGCAGGACGGCTGCTGCTCTCCCTGTTGATGACAATGACTGGAGATGTAAAGATTTAACGTAACAAAGAGTTAAAAGCCACATATCGAAAAATGCACAAACTTTTTTGTGTATTTGTTTTTAACATAACATCCACTCCAACGCTGTTTGATGCTTTCATTGGCAGTCATTTGTGATTCCTTCACTGGATGCCAGAATTTGCATTTTAACCAATTCATTTTGCTGCGAGATTCAGCTCATACTGTCATTGGCAGCTTTTATCTTTTATTTTCATGTATAGTGTGTGGAATTCTGCCACATTTGCTCACCCTCCCTGTCCCGCGCTTGCCAGTGAGCTACGGTGGCCTGCGCGCACAAACATGGATAACTAATTAAAAACCCTTCTATTGGGTAGGAAAACCAAATTGATATTACTGTACTGTGAGTATACACTTTTATTAATATATTCACAGGAAGTATATTGAGCTTTTGCCAATATTACATTTTTAAATCAGGGCAACATTTACACACTGAATCTGTAAATATAATATTGTGAACATGTTACTGTGGAAAGATCAGGCAATAATGTGACTTTGGGCATTTTTTTTTAACTTACTTTCTGAGGTTGTTACTATCACTTTTTCCAAGCTGATGGCTCACCTACAAAAGACCCAGGGACAATGTGAATAGACAGACAAGTGGACAGGCAGGCAGACAGATGGGCAGGCAGACATGCTGATGCTGATAAGGTGCATACTTGCACATCAGTCACCTTGTTCTGACCCTTATTTACTTGACTGGGGTAAAAGCACTTGATGAGACATTGTGGTGCGTTCAGGGACGCTCCGGCCTGACTCAGCAAATGGGAACTGTCAATATCAACCGAGCGGTGCCAATTTTTGGCTCCATTCTCGTCCGTCTCTCCTTGAGCTGTGACTCTATTTTCAAAATCCTGCTCGCGATGACCTCTGGGCAATTTGCACACCAATGAAGAACCTCAGCTAAAAGCTACCAAGGTGATATCAAAATCAGCTTGCTATGGATTTGGTGGAGCGACAAGCAGAGATTGTTTGACGAGACCCACCATGTGAAACACCGTTGTGTTGGTCACGCTGCGGTTCAGGTTCCAAGCACAAGACGATGCTGGAGGCCCGGAGCGGCGCCGGCCCGATCAAAGCCTACCCTCGGCCTGGAGCCAAGCTGAAGAACGGCAGCGCCACCGGACTGAAGGGGTCGGGCCTGCAGAACAAAACCTTCCACTGCCAGATCTGCGACGTCCACGTGAACTCTGAGATCCAACTGAAACAGGTAGCAACGCAATTAGAGAGTCAAGCTTGAGGATAATGGGTCACCAGAGTTGTGACCATTTCCTCATTCATATTCAGAACGTAAAGTTTTTTCTTTCTCTCATCATTCTGTGGATCAATCGGTTCTGTTTCTGCAAAACCGACAGGCATGCTGCTAAGCATTTTGTGAGAGGAAACAAACTTTTTATTTTGTTGTCAAGGCGACCTGAAAGAAACAGCAAGGGCACTCCTGTATCCACAAGAAAATTATTCTTTTTTGAGTCCTTCAGGGCCTGTTTGTTGGTGTCAGGGGTGAGGAGATCCATTCAGTCATTCATTCATCCATTCACCCTTTCTTTGTTTGTTTGCTGTTGTTGCAGCACATCTCCAGCAGGAGGCACAAGGACAGAGTGGCGGGGAAACCCAGCAAACCTAAATACAGCCCGTACAGCAAGCAGCAGCGCAGCTCGCTGAACGTATGTAACTTCAAATCAGCTCTTCCCTCTTTACCCCAATTACAATGCAAACAAAATCTCCTGAATTCATTTTACTGGAAACAACGAAAATACTTACTTCTGATCCCTCATTAGTTAATTTCTTGTAAAAATGTGATTATTTATTGTATGTTTTCTCCTGTTTCTTCACCTCCTTTGTTTTTTCCTTACCTCTGCTCTCTACCGCCCCCACCTGCTTTTTCCTCATATTTTACCCTTTACTTGTTCCCCATCCCTCCCTCCCTGCTCTACTCCTCCTCCACCTCCTCCTGGTCGCTCCTCACCCCCCCAGAAGGACCTGGCGAAGCCCTCCCTGTCGCCCTCCTTCCTGCCCACCACCTTCGCCGCTCCCTCCTCCTCCTGCCCGCTCACCTCGGCCCTCTCGCTCTCGCCCAGCTCCCTCTCCTCCTCCCCGCTCTTCACCAGCGCCACCTCGCCGCTCGCCCCCGCCCTCTCTCTCCACCCCCGCCCTCCCCCGGCGTCCTCGTCCCTCTTCACGGCCCCCTTCCTGCGTCCGGCGCCCGGACCGATCAGGGCGAGCCAGGGCTCCATTCTCTTCGCGCCCTACTGAGGCTGCGTCGCCTGTGCGGAGTCGTGACGCTGATCAAGCGGGTCCGGCAGAGACTGATTTGCCGCTCTGGGCTCCTGGGATTTCAAACTTGCAACCCTTCCCGCTGAACGGAGCTCCATTCACTCCTAAAAAGAACAGAACCCTCGTCCTCCTGCCTCCATCTGGATCGTCTTTTGCCTCCTTCCAGGTCGGACGTGAAAGAAACCTTTCCCTTTTCTTTTTTTTTTTTCGTCGTCGTTGCTCACGCGAGAAGCAGAAACGTTGCTTTAAACAAATGGCAGACCTGAAACAGTGCAGAGCCGAGAGGTCATCGCACATCCTGGAAAACTTGAGATATTTTAAATGCACATGCAGATATCCGGGGGCTCATTTATAAAGGTTACTATGCACACACGCAAAAAAAGATTAGTGGGAGGGAAGAGCTGGATGTGAGAAAAAAAAAATGTCACACATGCACGCATCCCGTCACCAGTCCTCAGACCTCATTTTTCCAGACACCAAAATTCAGCTCATTTCAGTTTCAGATTCGTCTATGCATACATGTTAAATGGTGAACAGCAAGCATGCTGTCCACCCATGCTTGATGGTGTTGTGCAAACCCGCATATTCGCATTTCCAAGTGTTGCGCCCCGGCAGGCACATGCAAGAATTTTAAATCATAATTTAACTTATTATTTGTACTCATGCAAAAACATTTTCCAGATTTTTATAAATGAGGACAGAGGTCAGGGAGAGACCCTGAAGTCGCATTGCACCATAATATGTATATGCAGCAATAAGTGGTTAAAAAACAATGAAGAAAAAAAAACCAAACAAAAAAAAATAATAGTATGCAGGTTATTTTGATTTGACACATTCAACTTCGAGAAAATGGAAGTGAATTTATTCTGTGCATGGAAACGTCATCAATCCTTTTTTTTTTTTTTACTTTCCTTACGTTTTTACCAAAAAAGAACTCTGCTGGAGTTCCTCACCATGGTGAACGGCGACTCTTCTTCTGCAGCCTCGGTCTTATGAAAACAAAAAAAGTAATATATATTTTTTTCCTTTTGAAAAATCGGGTCAGCAACTGAAACCTGCTCTCGCTTTAAGTGTGGACAAATCACCGCGACCAGGCGCAAGGATTTGTAAGTCTGGACTGCTGAGAATTTCTTTTGGGCTCTGGAGCTCGTCTTCGTCCTTCAGCTGGAGGGACCAACCAGCACAAACCTGATGTCACAGCAAGTCGGCGCAAGCTTCCTTCCATGGCTTCCTATTGAGCCTCCTCACCAGAACGGTCCTGATTCTGATTCAGCAAAAACTCAAGTCAGTTTTTCTGGCCGACCTCACACAATCTTATAACTGAAGGAAAACGTGGTAAACATGGAGTCGTGACTGCACCTGTGAGTCTTTTACAGGACGTTCGAATCAGGTTCCTTACCTGTGGACCTGATCTGGACTGGCTTTTATATTGTTTTTATATTGTTTGATTTTTGTGTGACCTCATTCATTTACATGGCGGTTTAACACTGGCCCCGAAACTTTTTATTTATTTATTATTTTCAGATGAATCTCACACCACTGATGAATCACGTGAAAGACTTTTCAGAAAGATTATGGCAAAGTCCCCTTGAGTGATCCTTTCCTACCCTGAGGATGAGCTGCTTGACAAGAAAAAAAACACCTCATAGAGTGAATGAGTTCATTAGTTTGACCAGCTGACTTGCTCAACACATCTGCATAGTCACGGATGCTGAGCTCTTAAAAGTCCCCCCCACACACACACTCGGTGGAACGCATTTACCTGAAAGGCATAAACTGTTTGTTATGTTACCGCAAATATGCTGCATTACATCGGCGCTGCGGTCGTAACAGTGTAACGCAGCATCCTCTAGTGGTCACTAAACAGTACCGCAACTTTAGACTTGAAGGTCCAATTATACCTGTTTTCAGACGAGGACCTCCAGGAAAAATCATATTTAGCCCTGTGTTTACAGCATCCTGCCGAAGCTGATGCTTCCGTATGAAACACAGAAACCTCGAGGACAGAAACAAAACATTTTTCCGCTGGTGGTAAAAATGCACTGTGTGCTCATTTGTTTTGTTTACCTCATTTGTTTTCTATTTATTGTAGATACAGACAGTGTGAAGCTCCTTGACAAGGTTTCTCGTCTTCGCTCCATCTACATCTGAGACCTTGAATTAACCCTCATCAATCCAAACATTTTGGGCAGGAAACTGGGTCGCGAGCTGCTGTAAACACGGGGGAAGAAGGAGGAAACCGAAATAAAAATCTGGACAAACAATACAATATAGTTGAGCAATAATGTTGAGCGACAATGAAAAAATGCAGACCAGAATTAGCTGATGGTTACGTTGCCCCTTCCATTGTCAGTTAGCGTCATTAACCATTTTGTTGCAATGGGATAAAATAATAGCCCGTTTTTCTCGCCAATGATGGAGAGGTTAAAGAGTCAAACAAATATAGCATTGAAAATGATTGAAATAAAAGCAAGGAAAGGTAAACATGAACAAGTAATTACTTAGTAAATAAATCCCTTTTGGAATAATGCCTAAATTAGTCTGTCAGATGAGACATTTTTAGTTACTTTGAAAAATGAGCATTGAAGAAAGCCACACCTTGCTGTCTGAAGGTAAAAGACAATCCTGATTCGGAGAATAGTAAATGACTCATTCAAGAAGCAATTTTGAAAATGATCTCCTGCCTGACAGCAAAAGTGCTTCTTGTTTTCACTGCCGTCCCCCCCTCGTGGTTCTTCTCCCCCGTCTGTCTCGTTGCCTTCTCCTGAATAACTTGAAGCATCTCTGTCTTCCACCAACCAACGGGCCGCAGTGTGTGTTTATCTATGCAGTATTTGCCAGACGGCGTCGAATCCATGTTGCTTTCGTCCACCTCTTCAGGAGCAGCTTGTGCAGCATGAGGCTCTGATCTGAACGTGCTCCTCTGTTTGATGATGTCATCATGATGCAATAATGTACAGATCAGTTTTAGCTTCTTTTTTTTTTCTTTCTTTCTTTTTCCGTCCCCGTAGTTGCTTGGCTTTCTTCACAGCACTGGGCCCTGCAGGGGACCTGACACTGGGGCCCAGTTGTTGTCTGGACTGAAACACAATGTTTAAATAAGCTTTGTGTCTGGTTGACGTTGTTTAAAAAAAAAGTTGTCATCTATGTTTAAAACTGGAAACTGAGATTTTGTCTGTGTCACGATAAATGGTCATCAGCTGTGTTTCATAACCAAACCTCATTATCCAAATTGAAACGGTACCCAGTGTGTTCCAAGCACAATTCACTGCTCATCCATTCACCTTAATGTTGACAGATTATGATTTGCAATCACAGTTTGGGGCTTTTAAAGTTTATTTAACCAATTGAAATATCCTCATCACTCCGTCCCTATGCAGCCTTCTTTCTCTGAGTTTGTCTTTATTTATGATGATGGCAGTTGTGATGCAAATATTCGGATGTTAACGTGTCAGGCTCGACATTTCATCATCACTGTATTTGTTTTTTATTAAAGGAAAAACCTGCTGAACATCTAAAATTAGTATTGTTTTATTTATGAAAAAGGTAAAATGTTGTTTTCCAAACAGGTTGGACAAACTGTGTTTTTACAATGAACCAGGTTTTGCATCAATTACTCGGTTTGCTGTTGTTTCTTTATTAACAGAACATTTTTGCAATGAGGTGCACTGTAGAACTCGTTAAGTTGTTTTTGGACTTTTTTAAAAATTAATTTGATCTCAAGGCAAAGCAAGTTCCATGTTATATTTTATTGTTTTTTTTTTATTTATTTGTTTTACAACTTTTTTTAAACGTGTAAAACAAATTAAATGAGCAATGTATGTAAGTGCAATCCTTAACTGATGGATTCAGAACCCTGGTGAAAAAGACTAAACTGACCCAAAAACATTGTTAAATATTGTCAAACATTATTGAAGGTGTTGGGTCATGAAGGTGAGGTGTCATTTTTTTTTTTTTTTTGTCCTGAAAAAGCTTTGGCACTGTGGAGCGTCACTCTGAAGAACAATGGTTTGAAATGAAAGAATTCAAACGGCCACCTAAACTTTTCATTTTTGATTTGTTCCTTTTACTTTCTCATTTTCTCTTGAACTATGACCTTGTGATGCTGTAATTTCCTTACAGGAAAGAGCAACAACATTGTCATAACACAAATGGCCTCGGGTGAAAGACCAGAGGGAATCTTCCAGTTCTTATTTTAAAAAATAAAAACACCTCAACTTCAAAAAAATGACTTCATTCGTTGTTGCGGGGATTCAACAAGGTGCTGGATACAAACCTAAGGGATTTTGGTTCATCATACTGAAGCTCCAGTTTGGTTGGCTGCCCCTCTGAGATGCCAATCTCAAGTTCCACCACGTCCTAAAGATGCTCTGCAGGAGGGAATTTGAGCACAAGTAACTCATTGTTATGTTCGATAAAACCAGTTTGAGGTGTGAAGCTTTGAAGATTTGTGAAATTATACATTACCTCATCATTACGCTGGATGAAGGATCATAAACTGACGGACATGTTCTCGGCAGCAAGACCTGTCAAGATTCCCAGCAAAAGTGCGTCAGGAAGCAAAACCTGAAAAATCCCGTGTCATGGTTAGACCTGATCAAACTGGTGCTGGCTGAGGGAAGAGTAAAGTTCAAGAAGCACTGGTCTGAACGGGAAACCTCTCGCTAGTTTGATCATTGACTTCACATTGAGACACCGATTTGTCCAGTCGCACGGATACAAAAATGTAAATAATTTTCCCCAAGCAGAAACGAGGCCAATGCGATGGTCAAAAAGATATCAAATGTGCAGCAATGATTGTCACTATGTGGCTTGAAGAACTTGTGTCTCCCAAAAGTCCCACTTTATGCTGATGATCAGGTCATTATTATTTCCCCTCCAGGAATCCAGTGAGAAAGGCTTGAAAGAGGAACAATTTTGAAAAAAAAAAAAAAAAAGATTCTTCAGAAAACAGCATACTTAGCCCTGTGTTTACAGTCTCCTGCTACAAAACTTTGTTTTAGATTTCTGCTGAAACTGATACTTTATGAACCTTCCGCATATTTGGAAGCGGATCAAAACCACATGGGCAACACCTGGATGTGAGTGGTTCTATGTTCAGCTCGCAAAACCTTTTGTGACATCACAAAGGGACTGACCTCCAGAACTAAAATCCAGCTACTAAGCACACGCTCTCTAAAGGCACAGGATGGGCTTTTATAATATGATTTCTGGGGAGTTTCAACAATGTCAGACCGCATTTGTTGAAGTGACTATTGCATAATATGGGACCTTTGACTCAAAGCCGAAAAGTGATTTTGCATGTGTGTATGTGTTCGTATACTTCACAACAGTTCTTACAGTTCACTTGTCTGAGTCAGACAGCACGTTTCGAGATAAGACAGGTGAATGAAAGACAGACAAAATTATGGTATTGCATTTTGTGTATGAGTGTGTGTGTGTGTGTGTGTGTGTGTGTGTGTGTGTGTGTGTGTGTGTCTTCAGTTTGACTAGTTGTCAATTTACTTCTTTAGGGTAAAGTTCTATTAGATTGCTGTACTGTCTGCTCTCCATCATGCACCCTCATCTCCTCTCCTGCCAGGACATACCTTCGTCGTTTCGATTCTGCTCGGAACACCGAACTGGTGCCCCAAATTTTGTTTTTCTCCCATGTTTTTAGATCAAACTGAACACCTTCAACCACCTCCCATGATACTGTGTGCATGCATTCCGTAGCGGTAATATTAAAATAGTTAAATAGTGATAGTGTCTGTCTAGGCAAATTGTAGGACAAGGAGGGAGGAGGAGGCGAAGGAAGAGAGGTGGAGTTATTCTTCACTCTTCAATTACTCTTTAACTTGTTTTGAATTAAGTGTGAAGCGGCGGCCGGATCCAGCAGAGGCTGACGCTGCCACGGCGAGAACCTCCACTATTGAACATCACTATTCATTTTCACCCAGCACTTTTACAAATATCACAGCAGCCAAACTGTAGTTCATTAGATTTACAGACAGAGGGATACTTTGCATCTCTCTCATGTATTTTTGTTTTTGTCTTTTTTTTTAATTTGTAAGACATATCAGTGTTCTAGGTGTTTTTTCATTTCATGTCATTTATTTTCTGTCCAAGTTAGTGTTTTCGCACAAGCTTTAATATTGTCAAAGCTGCATTTCAAAAGTACTCCCAAGCACTCACTGTGGTTGTGAAGATAACGGTGGAACAATGCAAGACTACGATGAAGCAGTGAGTTTTTTGGGAACTTGGGGTCCGTTCCAGAAGCGGCTCATGCTCCTGCTCAGCCTCGGCGGCATTCCGGGTGGATACAACCTGCTGTGCAACATCTTCCTGCTGGCGACTCCATCCCACCACTGCCGCATCCCGGCGCACAGCAACCTGAGCCAGGAGTGGATCCAGGCCAGCATCCCAGTACAGGTCAGAGCCTCACAGATAACTAAATTCAACCCTGAGCAAACTGTCAAAATTGCTAACGAGGAGTAAAGAAACTGGAAAAATATCTTTAATTCATTCATATTCTAATTATATAAAATGGAACCAGACTACAGAAATTTTCAAAAGTATAATGTTATAAAGATCTAGTTGTAATTGTGTGTATATATGTATACATGAAAAAAATTGAACATTATCATGCAACTCAGCAATCATTGATGTTGTGATTGTGGAAATTTCCCATTTCCACAATTACACATTTACACGTTTGCATGAAGTTTTGCGTCATGCTAGGCTTGAGATGTTATGACACTGTGCAGTATTTAAAGACGATGGATGATATAATAATCAGTGCGTGCACGCTGAGAGGGATGTTGAAACGCATGGGTCAGCACAGAGAATGAGTCATCAATGTTCCTTCTAAGCTGGGTATGCTGACGAGCAGATCTTTATGTACGCGCGCACACACACACACACACACACACACACACACACACACACAAACACACATAATTTAAGTGGTATGGAAGCGCTACATTTTTGTAGGTTTTTTTTCTGAATTTCCTCGCAAGGAAGGTTAAGAAATGAATGAAAAAACTTTTATCTCCAGCTGGAGGTAAAGTACTGCTGTAATAGTGCAACAGTTTGACAACCACATTGAAATGCTGTATCCTTATAGCAGCTTTTATTCCAGCTTCGAGTCAATAATTTCAATATTTCAATACATTTTCAATACATTTTCAATACATTTTCAATAAAAAATTCAATCATTTATCGCAATTAAGAGTGAGCTGCACTTTTTTTTTTCTTTCTTGCCATTGAATTAAACACAGGTGATGACCAACACACTAGTTGGAGCCGGTCAGGTGTGGAACTGGTCTGCTGAGGGCGGACCAGTTGATGGGTGTTCTTCCTCCAGGAAATAATTACTCATTATCATAATGTCTTTGCACAGGTGGACGGGCAGCCAGAGAGGAGCAGCTGCAGCCGGTATGAGCTGAGTCTGGTGCAGAACCTGTCTGCGTCTGGCCTCCAGCTCCCCATCGGGAACCTGTCTGTGCTGGAATCTTACGGCCTGAAGCAGGAGAGCTGCGAAGACGGATGGATCTACAGCACGGAGTACTACCGGTCGACTGTGGTCACCGAGGTACGAGATGAGCAGCAAAGACCATTAAAGTTGCATTTTACTTGTTTCTCCATTAAAAAAGAGACCCCTTCCTCATGGAAACCACCAATCATTAACCTGCTGCATCAAGTTGCTGCAAGAATCCAGACGTGACCAGATCAGTGCGTCATGTAGAACAACAGCCGACAGCTTAACGACATAGAAATGAGGGTGTGGAATGAACACTTTGCCAATTTGGGGGCAAATGATTAGCTGAATTACGTAAGCGTCTCATATGCGTCAGTCAGGCCCATAGCCAGTTGGGTTTTATGTTTAATGTGGAGCACAGAGGTGAACAGATCCATGTGCATGCAGGGTCAACACACACAAAGTTGTGTCTATCCTTGAAGTTTTTACTAGTTACAAATTGACACTCCATACTGCAACCATAGGGCTAAGTCACGGATGCAGCGCTGAACAGCGGTTCAATCAAAAGAATAAATCTTCCAAAGCTCTCCCACTTGCATCCAGGTCAGTGATGCTTGCTTCCAGGTTTGTCAAGAGGTCTGACGGTTTGGCTTGCATGTGTTTGGCTTCCAGTTTAACCTGGTGTGCGACAACGAGTGGAAGAAGCCCCTGACCTCCCTCGTTTACTTCCTGGGTGGACTGTGCGGATGCTTGCTCTCCGGACCAATCTCAGACCGGTACCTGCTGACTTTCAACTTCAATCTGTTTCCTCTCTGCTGACGTGCATGTAGCGAAGGTGCAATGATTTGTGGGTCTCTTGCGGTCCGCTTACGCTAACAGTACTGGAAAGAGAGATGGGCTGTGCAGGTTTTTGCAGGGTAAATACTCAACAAGATAACTTTACCTACCTTGCTTATTAAAAGGTTACACTTGCATGGTTTACTATACCTAGCCCGCCACAATAACTTCCTGTTTCAGCCTCTCTTCATGAGATCAGACATGATCCAAACAGTATGCATTGGTGTTAAGGTCACTTTTGTTACTTACCCTCCTCAGGTTCGGCAGGAAGAGCGTATTCTTTGGCGGTAGCGCCATGCTAAGTATCTCCACCGCTGCGTTGGCCTTCGCCCCATCCTGGCCCGTCTTCCTGGCACTCTTCTTCCTCGCTGGCATCAATCAGATACCGAGCTACTTGTCTGGGTTTGTGCTGGGTAAGGCTTGTACTATTTTGCGATATCGTAGCTTTTAACATCCAAGGATTCCACTTGTTCGCTGATCCAATGATCCCTTTGCAGGCTCAGAGATCCTGACTGGTTTTCCGAGAGTTCTCTTCACCAATGTGGGCCTGAATTATGCCTATGTGCTTGGTGCCATACTGCTGCCAACCACTGGCTACTTCGTCCGAGAGTGGAGATATCTGTCTCTGTTCTTGGCTGTGCCCGGCCTGGCATACCTGCCTTTCTGGTGGTGAGTTTGACTCAGAACCATGTCAAGTGCATCATGTGTCTTTCTAAATGAAAGGTAATCACAACACTGGGGGCAGGTTGAGTTGATGGGAATAGTGTCAACTGTAGTTAAAGTCTAATGTTTAATGGAAAGTTGGGATCACAGGGTTTTGAAAAATACCCCCCTTTTCCACCAACATTTCCAGGAACTTTTATTTCCAGGAATTTATCTATCAGGTCAAAATAATTTCTGGTGATCTATGTGGTTTGGGCTGCAACCACGCTACTGTTTTCAAATCAGAGTGATGACTGCGGATGGACCCAATGCGGCTGATGTGGTCTTTCAGGTTCTAGTAATTTGTTGAGGACTTGATGCTACATTTATCACCTCTTGTCGGCTTGCTCCTTTCAAAAGAGCCTGAACCTCGTTGTCAGTAAATAAAGACGTTCACATGGTGGGTGAACTGAACTCCACAAAAGTGTTCCACCAACCAGTGTTCTTGCCCTGCCACTTAAGAATTCCAAGGAATCTGAAACCCTTCCACTAGATACTTTTTTGGGGTTGAGGGAGAGTTTTTTTCCACGAGTAATTTCATTGGAAATGTGCCGAGGTTTTCAAAAATCCAGCTGAAATGATTAAAAAAAGTTCCTGCGGTTGAAAAGGGGCACATTTTCTAAACCTCACACGGTTCAGTGCAAATGTCAACAGAGTCTGACTGCTCTTGTTTACAGAGAAAACTGATTTTTTTTTGTGACAACAATGTAGTTCTGCTGTGTAATCAATAACATTTGGGCACAAAGGTGCCTCGTAAGATCCATGCAAGGACGATTCGTAGTACACGAGGATT
This sequence comes from Nelusetta ayraudi, assembly GCF_046127955.1. NCBI lineage: Eukaryota > Metazoa > Chordata > Actinopteri > Tetraodontiformes > Monacanthidae > Nelusetta > Nelusetta ayraudi. Next base: position 5,318,755 of record NW_027466081.1, on the reverse strand, counting down.
GAGTCTTTACCCAGGCGATACTGAACCGTAGTTCGACTCGCAAAGTGACTGATCGGCATATCACTGCAGTTCATGACTAAATGACTGTGTTATTTACGAACCACTTCAAGCGCCTTCCCAACTGCCACTCAAATTACCGACAGTCTGAGGAAGGAATTTTGTTTTCAACATGTTTGTGTTGCATGTCTGCTCACAAGGTTGGTGCCAGAGTCCCCTCGCTGGTTGGCGTCCCACGGCCGCTTGCGGGAAGCAGAAGCTGTGGTGAGGGCGGCTGCTCGGATGAATGGGGTGACGGCTCCAGATGTCATCTTCCTTTCAGCAAGCGTAAGCAAGCTCCTTGACTCTCGGCCTTGCTTCACACCTCAGGGGGCGTCAGTGTTCAGCGTAAACCATCCCTGTCTTCTCTCAGGTTAAAAAAGAGCCGGTCCAGAAGGAGAAGTCCCACGGCTTCCTGGACATGCTGAGGACCAGAAATATTCGAAACGTGTCACTAATTCTGTGGCTAGTGTGGTACGTTAAAGGTTTTCCAACTTTTTTTTTTGTTAAACTGGTATGGTTAGAATTAAACGGTGCAACATTTACTCAAGGTTTGTCCTCTTTCGTAGGTTTTCTGTGAGTGTGAGCTATTTTGGAATGCAGTTCAACACGTCCGGTCTCAGCGGCAACCCGTACTTAAACTACATCATGTTGTCAGCTGTGGAGCTCATCGCGTACACCTGCAGCTGGGTGGCGGCACGTGGTTTTCCGCGTCGGTGGTCGTACATCGGCTTCAACCTGCTTGGGGCGCTAGCCATCCTCCTGATACAGATCACTGTCAGTTTTAAGAGTGAGTAACACATCTTGTTTCTTCCTCCTGGATCGTTTGTTTCCTTCTTGAGCACATAGAGATAATTTGCATTTGTTTGTTGGTTTTTCCCTTTTTTTTTCCTTGCAGCTCATCCTCTGGTCACCCTGACCTTGGTCATGCTGGGTAGATTTGGTGTTCTGGCCGGCAATGCATTGCTGTACGTGTTCACTAGTGAGCTGTCGCCAACAGTCATCAGAAACACCATGATGTCATCTAGTGCCACCTTCTCCAGACTGGGATCCTCCATTTCACCATACCTGCTACAACTTGGTGAGTCCCTTCAGCTCATACAGTGCACTCCACTGCCTTCGCTCTTCATAAAAAATAAATAAGTTGTGTGGTTCTGGCCAACTCCAAGGAATCAAAGAAACACATGTATCATTCTTGCTCTGGTACACTATGATGTTTAAATGAAGTTAGACCTCAATCATTTTGGATCATTCCAGCAAATCTAATAATCAACACTCACATTACCTTTTTCTGTCTGCAGCCGTGTTCTCTCCATTTCTTCCTTGGATCATCGTGGGCTGTCTGTCGTTGCTCAGCGCTCTGCTGTGTTTCCTCCTTCCGGAGACCTTCAAGAAGCCGATGCTCGACTCGATCCAGCAGATGGAGCCCATACGGTGGTTAGTTTCCGCACACACTGCACAGCCTGCTGCCCGTTTGATGGATATTTGCTCAAATGGCTGGTTGAGCCATCCTGAGTGTTATCAGTCTTCTTGTGCAATCAACTGTTTCGACAAAGCATATGCCTACCACATTGCGGTCCTCTTCTGCAGTGCACTAACCCAGACAGTCTGTTCTAAAACACCAAAGCAATGTCTCTAAAATGGATGGCGCATCACAATGTGACTTAAGTGACCATATATTGTGTTTGAGCCTTACTTGACTGAATACTACTGAGAATGGACTGCATGAGCTCATCAGTCATCATCACTTTTGCCATTTGCCATTACCATTATACTTGGTATTCAAAATTATCCTGCAAAATGGTCACAAACATATAATAGGGAAAAAAATGCAAGCTGGAGTAACGCAAGTATTCATTGTTGTCCTCAGCTTCAAGTGTCCATGGGGAGCCAAGCCTCTTCCAAAGGATGATGGGAAACTAGCCACCCAGGATGACAATGCACCAGAAGTCATCTGCACAACTCATTTATGAGACTGTTTGTTTACATTCCGCATTCAAACGAGGAACAAAGCAGTTGGTGTGGTGGCCCGAGTGCCAGTTAAACAACACCAGAACTTATATCAAATGTCCAAATTACATTTTAGGGCATTAATGATGGCTTTGACCACCGCATGATGGCCTAACTGACCCATGAAAGCCTTCGGTGATGTGTGCACTAAGTGAGAAGGAACAGCTTCTTCAATGCAACAGGAGGACAACAGGAGAAGAGGAGAAGAAGCAGGGAAACAGCAAAAGAAAGCTCTGCAAACCTTGACTGAAGAAGGGGCTCACACACTGACTGATTTTGTTTTTGTAGCAACAATATAAACGTGTGATGTGAATGTTGCCAGCAGCAGAGTCTAATTTACCAACTCATTAATTTTATCCATATTTTAGCAAAGCAGATGGAAAAAAAAGATTCTGTTAGGAGGTTTAGTTTGCCTGGCTGAACGTTGAAAGGGCAAGGAAGGAAAAAAAAAGGAAGAGACAAATTACATAGACTTATCACATAGTGTCTGAATGATGAGTTTGAGGAATATAACTGGTTGTCAACCTCATGTTGACCCTTCAGTAGTAAGACTTTGAAAACCTGGCCAGAAAAGTTGGTGGTATTTCAGGGATTGTGAAGTTAATCTGATGCTGATGTTGCTGCTCTTGTGCATTCATTTTGTGGTTTCTGCTCCATGGAAAAACTCCAGGTCAAAAAGAGTATGGTAAAAAAAAATCTGCTCCTCCTTCTGATGCTCCATGGAAATATTATCATCATTTTATCTAATAACTGTAGAGTTGTTGGCAATGGATGATTTGTACTGGAAGGCAAATGGATTTTGCTCCGCAGAGCATCCTATAAATTTAGAATAGTTGAGAAAGAAAGGAGTTTTATCTTTGCCATTATTCAGTGTGATGACAGGAAGTTGTGTGTAAATTACATCTTTGTATGTATAAACCTAATGTGTGATTGGTAGCTAGAGCAATGGTTGCAAGCCGATTGTCTGACAGTATTCTCTATTTGTTGTAGCTTTCTGTAAATAAAAACAAAACTTTTTCTCAAAATGGATCGAGTTGATGCTTTAATTTTCAATGCGGTACACAGAAGTGTGTCATACTTATAATTACTCCAGGACAAATATGCGCCTCTGTAGATGAATTAATATAATTTATGTCACAGTTTATTATCTTCACATTTGTCAGAATAAAAGAGAAACTTCCTTATATATAAATACTCACTTAGAATATGCAGATACAAATTTGCAATCTAGTGAAAGTTTTTATTGCTATATTTGAATTAATAAGATCAACATCAGACAGATCCGAAGTTTTTTGGAGAAAGTTCTTTTTGCCTTAAAGTAGCAGAAAGTAAGAATTAAGTTTCAAGGACGTCTCATCTCGAGTGTTGGATTTTTCCATCTCTTCTGGCTCATGAACGTCTCAGTGGCGTGAACTGTATGAGGCGTGGCTTGTCCATATAGCCCCGCCCAAAACAGCTGCCTCCTACTCTATAAAGCTAATCTGAGTTACCACTTTTTTGCAGGATGTAGTGCTTTCAATATTAAAGTATAAAGCACACGGCTACGTAAATCTCAACAACTACAGCGATTTATTTAATCGACAAGGGAAACCCCTTGCCCTGAATGCCCGTTTTCTTTTCTATCTTTCTTTTTTAAAAAAAAATCTTATTCTGGATTTTGGTCCGTTCTTCCAAATAATGTTAACGTTTCATTGTTACACTTTTCAGTGTTTAGCCTACACACAAAAATGGTCCTCCCCTGTCAGCACTAGAAGGGTTGCGTGTTTTCAATTTCCTCCAACACAAGATTGATAATTAAATCTTGCACAAATGTAAATGACAAAAAAGGTTGATACCAAAATCCCATAAGTGTGTGCAACAGTCGGTCGTCAGTCTGTGTGGAAAAACAGACTGAAAACTACTTGTGCGTTTATGTATTTATTTCAATTTACTGTGTTCAATTACAATGCATATCAAGGATTGACACATACTCGTTCTAATAAATCAGCCCGACAGAGCGTAGATTTCAGGGACCGTGGAGACAAACCCAGGACTTTTATTTTGAATCCCCCTCGACCGGAAGTTACCTGCTTTTCAGGCGCCTTGACTGAGGCTGTGCACATCCGCGAGGTCCGCCGCCTGCATTCTGTATGTGCCCACTGTTACTGAACCACCAGAGCTGGAACAAACGGACTCCTCCGTCGCCCCCTTAATGGAGAACAGATCGAAAGATTGGTGAAAAACCGGTTTTAACACAAAACAGAAGCAAGAGGGTTGGCCAGAGGGAGAACCGCGGATAGGAGGGGGAGACGCAGAAGAGGAGGAGGAGGACCCACCGGAGACAAAACAGGGACAGTAGCCTAGAATGCTGCACAGTTGACTGAAAGGTAAGAAAATCCACTCGATCGATAGCCGTCGCGCATTGATCCCGCAAAGTTGTCGATGTGCGTTGGGGTCGCGGGAGGTTACAGCCGCAGCGGCCGCGGTTCCCCTCCTCGCCGCCGCTCAATGTAGGTCATTGTGTTTGTGGGCCAGCCAGGACGAACCGAGCCGAGACAAACCGAGCCGGTCCGAGCTGTCCTGCTGCCGTGGCCAGGCCGCAGGCACGCTGGGAGAGGAGAGGGGAGGGAATGTATGGTGGTGGTGGTGGTGGTGGTAGTGCCGCAGCACCTCTTCTTGACTCCCTCACTAGTCCCTGGTTGTGGACATTGACAAAAGATGGACACGGCCTTTCACCAGGTTGAACGGCGAGAGTAGCGCTAATTAATACAGTAAGTACAGGGCCGAACAAGTTTTGTGTGAATGTGTAGTATTTTTGTTGTTTTTTGTAGGCCAGTAATATCAACTTTTCAAGTCTGAAAGATATTCAATACAGTTTTGAGGGGTATCTATGAGACATTTTCAGCCGATAAACATAGGATGCCTATACAATACTATGAGAAATACTACGTGAGAAATACCAAATACTAAAACAGAAATGTTGCTGTTGAAAATGACCAAACTCCTAAAGTATCCTAAACAATAAACAACAACAACATGACTCCACACAGAGCTCAATGCACTATAGACTCTTTAACTCAAGAGCCCCGAAACATTAATGTAGCAGGAACCAAACAACACTTAAGACTTCCAGACGGCCTTAATGTCAATCAATGCAACAAAAAAAAGAAGAAGAGTTTGCTGACTAACAACGCTGACTCTACATTTCACATTTGGCCAAATGTGACGGCAGCGTGCTGAATCTGCTGGGGTTAAGTGCCAGTTTAAATCCTCATGGAAATTTTGTGCAGTGTGTCCCTAGGATACTTAAATGGGGAGGTTTTATTTTCTTTCTTTTTTTTCCCTTGGTGACGCTCCAAATTCGACAGCGCAGATTAATGTTTAGTGCCCCTGACGAGCTCCTCTGTCTGAAGTGCGTCTGTGCTGATGCAGCGCAGAGTGCTGCTGACCCTGTAATAGTTGACCTCACCGTGCATAATGACAGTCATACTGCTGTGTAATGTAATGTGTTTATTACTGTGTCTTTTAGTTATCTATAGCTCTCTATAACTGGCCCACGCTCTATAATTTCATGGCGCTGAACATTGGTTCAATCAAAGTGATGTTTTCCGTCCAGCGCTGACCGGATGGTCCGCAGAGCCTCCGGCCTGCTGTCCTGTCGTCCATCGTCTGAGCCTTTTATAGGTATTTTTGCGCCCGTAGTGTCTGAAACCGTGTATTACTGGATGACCACGTCGGCTTGTCCAGCAATTTGTGGATCAGTAGCGGTATGGATCTGACGCGAATGGTGTAATAAGTGAGAGCTGGTCTTCAGAATAGTGTCCTCTCCAAAGCTTTTTTGGTTTAGTGCTCTGCGCTAGCATGTGTCTGATAATCTCCACTCACACTTGAGAATGAGATTTTGCTCTAGTCTTACAGTTATTTTTGGATTGTTCTTAAATTTAAGACTGGTCTTAGCATCTGAAACCTTGTAATCATGCCTGAAATTTTGAATCAGTGTCTGAGAACTTGGATTTGTGTTCTAAAAATGTCCACTATTATCAGAGATGTTGGGACCATGCTTGAAATTTTGAGTCAACGTCTGAGACTTTGCATACATGTCAGGAATGTTGGATTTATGTCTGAGAATTTAGATTTGTCAAAAAACAAAATTCAACATAATCCTTTTGGATCAGTTTTACAAGAAGCTGGAATATTGTCTGGAATTTTTTGACAGATCTCCTAAAAACTTTGGTGCAGCGTTTGTCTGGTCTAATATATTTTGAAGTAGTGTTTCAAAGTTCATCAAGGTCCTGAGATTGTGGAAGGAGTACTTCAAGTTCTCTTTTTGTTTTGTTTCTTTGACAACCTTGGCTAATATGTTTGACTTTCTTAGCTCCTGAGTCAGCGACCGTGATCACAGGCAACAGCGACCTGTAGAAAAATGTCTTGGGGGAGCCTTTGAGATTCTTGTATACAGCCTTTAAAGACTTGAAAAACAAAACCATTTGAAACACACCCGTTTGTCTTTCTCGTCCGCAGATGTCCAACGTCAACATGGAAGCGACCGCCATCCTCCCCGTGCTCAAGAAGAAACTGGCCTTCCTCTCGGGTAAAACAAATACTCATTATAACATTTGCACAGGTGGGGGGGACTGCAGATGTTTTCTCAGTGATCGGATGTTTTCCCGTCTGTAATTTTGCATCGTTCAGGGGGGAAAGACCGGCGCAGTGGTCTGATCCTGAACATCCCGCTCAGCTCCGATCAGACCAGCATGGAAGAGCTCAGCGCCACACTGGACTACCTGCTCAGCATTCCCAGGTACGCAGCCACCAAAATGATGCAAGACACTGTGTTTTTGTTTTTATTTATTTATTTTTTCCATTTTGTTTTTTGTTTTTTGTTTTTAAACCAACATGATTGGCTTGGTACCTCCATATACAAGCTAGTTAAAATAAAGAGTGACGTTACAAGCTAATGGTGGCAAACGGCAAGATTTTCTTTCCAATCTGTCACGTTGTTGATATGAAACTGTTAACAGTTGAAGGCTCGAGTGGAACTTTCTGAAGAAGCGTCTCACTACTTCCTTGTCTCACTGCACGGCGCTCTGCCTTCCTGTCACTTGTATTTTTAAATCTTCACCTAAATTCTTTGATACAAAGTTTAAAAAGGCAACCATATGCGAGCGTTAAAAGATCATTTTGTGCTGTTGAACTCTGCAGCGATGCTGTCAATCTCGCCGGAGCAGCCATAACACCAACTTTTAATCAACCAGAGTTGTACTTGAAAATCTCTGCAAAAATAAATCTGGCTGTCATTTTGGTTCTTAGACTGGTCATGAAACTGTTTTTAAGTAGCTTAGGCAGCTAAGCCATGGAAGCACATTGGCTTCGGGATGGCTTAACCACGTCAAATCTGTATAACACCCCCCCCCCCCCCCCCCATTCCTCCTCCCCCACCCCCACGCAGTGAGAAGTGCAAGGCTCGCGGCTTCACCGTCATCGTGGACGGACGGAAGTCCCAGTGGAACACCGTGAAGACCGTGGTGCTCATGTTGCAGGTACCAGCGTCTCGCTGTGCTCCCCCCAGCTTGTGTGCCTGCGTGTCGTCGCCCCCGTCCGCTGTTCTGACGGCGTGTCGCTGCCCTTTCTCAGAACGTGATCCCCGCCGAGGTGTCGCTGGTGTGCGTGGTGAAGCCCGACGAATTCTGGGACAAGAAGGTCACGCACTTCTGCTTCTGGAAGGAGAAGGACCGCCTGGGCTTCGAGGTGAGTGGGTCCCCCGGCGGGCCGAGCTGTTTGCTTTGCGCGTTTGTGGAGCTGCTTCTTCACCGCTGAGGGGTGTCTAGAACGAGGTGCATCTGTGAAAGTGTAAAAGCTCTACGGTACAGTTCATGGAGGAAGGAACCTCCTGGTCAACCACAGATTGTTGCGTGTGGTTGGGTCCACATCTAACCTCCCGACACTTAAGGCACGACTCTGCATAACCGACCACATCCAGAGGTAATTGTGCAGGGCTCTTGTCTACAGCTGTGGTCCAGCGAGGCAAGAATTCGCCACGGTACGCCGTTAGGGTGTGTGCACTGGCCGCTACACGGCTGTAGGGGGTGCTGTTTTGGTACCTCTATCGTTGAGGGGCCAAGCGAGACGAAGCAGAGTTTAGTGGTGACGTAGCGACGAGCAGGGCACTGATTGGCTCAGATTTTCTGACGAAAGGTGAGAGCGACTCCCCGCGGAAACCCAACCGCCATTTCTTTTTTGTGACGGTTCCAGTAGGTGGCGTGCGTTTATAGTTGTGAAGATGGCTGAGCGATTTTCTGCCGTGGACAAACTCCGAGGTCCAATGTTTTTCTTGTGTGTTCAGCCTGGCCGCCCGGAGTCTTTCCTGTCTTTCCTGAATTCTTCGATTTTCGTCTATTTTTTTCTTATTAAAAGCAACCACAGACCGAGCAGCAGGTATGAAACAACCTCTACGTTGTCCATTGCTGCGCTGTTGTGTGTCGCAAAGAAATGACGCTGACGAAAACATTGTCCCCATTTACCACGTCGACTCCGCCCACGGTCTCGTGATCGCAGAGCCAATGAAAAGACAATCGTACCGAGGCGAGGTGAGGCAATGAAAACACGGTCTTAGACTATTGTAGTCTGAACAGTCGCAAATCACATGAAGTCCGATTTTTGCAAAAACGGAATGAAACCACCTTCAGGAGGTAGCTTCGAATCGCATTTGGACAGATGCGTCTGAGTGTGAACAGCTCCAAACACACTGATGGCTTTTGACTGTCTGTGACGTCACTCTACGCGACGCAAGAGCCAATGCGCCACCAGAGGGCGCCATTCCAGGGGCGGAACTGTAACGTAACGGACAGAAGGAGTAGAAAACAGCAGTCCCTGGACAGAGGAGGAAACTCATTGGCTCATCAGTGTGTGTGGGGAGATACTGTAGCTCCATTCAAGCCAAGCTCCAGGGCCTGTATCGCAACAAGTGCCGCTGTTGGGATTCTATGACATCACACACTACACGCTACCCTGGACGACGCCTCCGCTCTGACGTCATTGCTACAGCAACCTGTCAGCTGGGTCAATAATGTGGCCCAGTCTGAACAGAGCCAGATCCCATTTGGAGTACTTGCTAAAAACAGTGTGGACAGTCAGCCCCCGGATTTGAGAAGGAATCTGATTTGAATCCGATTCGCCTGCAGTCTGAACGCAGCCTTATTTTGTTGAAAATCAGACCAAAAAAGCCTCCCTGGGGGAACAAAACGATTAGGCAAACCTCCGACACCCACCGCTGTCCCAACTGCTGCTAGAAGCCTGAGTCCAGAGTGGATTTTCTGGGTCTTTTGCCCACTTTGGAATCTTTTGTGGTACAAATTAGTTCCTCATGAGAACCAGATACGGCCGATGGGGTTCAGCTTGGGAGAACGCTGGAAAGTGGGACTTGCGGTCTTTTAGGGTCAGCGCTGCGCTGCAGTGGGACGACTGCACACAGCGAGCGGAAGCATTGCCCCAGTAAGGCTGGAACGCACAAACCCATTTTGTTTGTTTGCATGCGATTCTTTCACAACAGATACAGTTTTACTGTATCAGTCGTCGCTGCTGTGACCCAGATTTTTTTTTTTCTTTTGCCGCCGTGCCGGCTCTGCCATTGTTGCCACGGCAACGGGAGCAAAGTCGCGCTGTTGCCGGTGTGTGCCGATACATAATCCATCGTAGTCAACGTGGGTTAACTTGGGTTACTGCTGCAGGGGGGGAAATTGTTTTTGAATCACTCCACGACCTTCAGGAATCTGACAGTCGGATGACGGAAAGAGATAGAGCGCTGGTGCAAAAAAGAGGGAAAGTACTTAAGTTGCAGACACTCTGTGGTCATATTTTCCTTTGCCGGATTGGACTTTGTGGTGCCAATCTGCCGGAACAGTCTCCTCCTACTTCTTACCTCTGCTTGGATTTGATTCTCGCTGCAAGCAAACAGCTGCTGCGAGGGAGATTCCGGTGCCTGAAATGTGACTCATTCTAACTACAGAGCTTGGGCTCGTGCACGCGTGTGTGTGTGTGTGTGGATCTTGCAGCGGGGTGTGCTTTGTACAGCTGCTTCAATGTCCGGCCAAACATTTGAATAAACAAGGCGCACGGTCACACACACACACACACACACACACACACACACAAGTGTTGAGTGGAGTCCAGTTTCTCCGCTGCAGGGACAACTGGCAACCACACCTACCGCCAGCGTTAATTCACAACAGCACAACTTTCCATCTTGTTCTCATCCTCTGCCTATCCAAAGCAAAGTCGAAGCAAGAACTTGTCCTGTAAACCAGGAAGTGGGTCAGAATGACAGACTTGGACAAATGCTGTACACTTATATATTTAGATCTGGTTTGTTTAAATGTCCGGGGAACAGACTATATGCCACAAGTATGGAAGAGGATTAGGGCCACAAAGAAGAAAAAAACATGAAGGTAGAATCTTTTTTTTCAAGTTTCCAATTCGAGAATAGTCGAAATTTCGAGAATGGTATTCAGGAAATTTTGACTTTATTCACGGAATTTCAACTTAAAACTTGAAATGAAAACTTAACTAAAATCTCCTTCCCGTGATATTTTTTTTCTCTTCTTGTGGCCTTAAGCCTCTTTCGTAAAGAAAGGAAGGAGAACGTCAAGTATAAAGGAACTAAAAATAGCTGTGGTGTGATCCCTCTGTTTACCATTACAAAGAATACCGTCGTGTCAAAATGTCCTCCCTCATATACTTATTTATACAATAAGGGAGCTTCGGAGCTGAGCTGCATGCTCACGTGTGCGTCTTGTCTACGGAGGAGGAAAACAGGATTTGAGAAGGACACATAATTATTAACATCCGGTTGGGTTCGTTGTCACTGTCTCGGGGCCTTTTGTGAATTGTGTAACGTAGCATTCACTTTATTAAAAATTTGAGAAAGTAAAACGTTTAACTTTTGTCATTTCTCTAGAGTTGACTGACAGGATAGTAGCATATTATTGCTAGACAACACTGAAAAGAGATTTTCTTTTATAATGCGGGTCCAGTAAAGGTCCAGTGTGTGAAATCTGGCCTGATTTATGCTTTTTAGATTGGGAAAAGCTTAATATACTGCCCATAAACCATTAATAAAAGTGTATAATCGCAGTACTATAAAAGTAATTTGTTTTTTCTACCCTTAGAGCTGTTCTCATATATATAAGAATGTACATAGAGCACGGGTCTTGTTCCCAGTTAGCTGCCATCCTGGCTGCCATACTGCTGGAAGAATCCAGCCCGCCTGACGAGGTATCCAAGTTGGCGTGCGCAGGCCACTGTAGTTCACTGGCAAGCTCGGGGGAGGGACGGGGAGGGTCAGAGGGCTGCAATCTATAATGATGTTGCTGTTTCTTCTCAAAATCTACAGATATTACACACTTAAGCTTTAAAGATTAACAATTAAAAGTAACGTCTTCAGTTATAGGCCAAGTTATCAAGCCTATAGATTTAGAACAACAAAAAAAAAAAAACTTTGTCAACTGCTGCTGTCTTTGCTCCCTGCCAGGTGATCCTGGTGTCGGCCAACAAGTTGACCCGCTACATCGAACCCTGTCAGCTGACGGACGACTTTGGAGGAAGCCTGGAGTACGACCACAGCGACTGGCTCAGCAAGAGGCTGGTCAGTGAGAAACAAGTTGCAAATGTGGCTCTGACCCTGTTGCCACGGCAACACGTTGTCGGGTTCATAAGCAGCGGCGCCCTTATCGTTCGATGCGTTGCAGGTTTTTGAGAAGTTCACCAAGGAGTCGACGTCCCTGCTGGACGAGCTGTCGATCATCAACGATAGCGACAAGAGCAGCTCCATGGACAAGGACAAGTACGTGCACACACACAAACACACGCACTCTTTCTGACTAACGACGTACATTTCTCAGACAGACGAGATCCAGAGCTGTGTGTTTGCGTCCTCTGCAGATCCGCTGACTGCCTCCTCTTGCCGTCCTTCGACCCTGAGACGGTCCTCCAGACGGGTAAATACCTTCTGCTCTCTGCTCGGCCGCTGCCGTCAGACACTGAGGAAAAAAGACGTCCCGTGTCTGGGACTCATTCAGCGAGGTTCCCCTGCAGCCACGCACGCAGGGACCACAAAGGCGCAATTCTGCTACAAAAAGATGTCCACCATGTACCGCCGCAGCCCCGCGCCGCCCTTCTGCAGAGCGCAAGCAGGAGTTGCGAGTCAGGATTAGCAAAGATTAACAAAGCAGATGCTTTGTTTGGTCAGCTGTTTATCACCTCACAAGCCTCCAAACTCTGCTTTTAACCCCCTAAAGATCCCACATGACGTCTACTTCACTGCTTTATTCCTCACCCTGGACTCGAGAGTAGCAACTTCACGCCTTTAATTATCCAATCTGTCCGTCTGGCTCTAGACATGCCCATAAAACAGCCAATTTTAGCCCTTTGTTTGCAGCTTCCTGCTGAAAGGATGCCGGTTTAGCTTCCTGTTAAAACTGATGCTTTGTTGATATTTCCACAATGTATGTGGTTTTCAGAGGATGAGCCCAAGGCCTAGCTGGGAACTTTGTCTTAAGTAGGGGCAATATCAGCGCAATTGTGACATAAAGGGCTGATTTCCTGAAGTCTATCTTCTAGGACAGGAGAAATAAAGTATCTAAAGGATTTAGATTTAGATTTTTTTCTTTATTTCTTTATGCGTCGACTTTGCTCAGCTGTCAGTCTGTTTTTAATTTTCTCAACCTCTTGCACGTCAGCTGCGGCAACCGTTTCGTTTCACACTTATGGAAAATGTCTCGGTTCAGGACACCAGAGGTCCGCAGGGAAAGTCGGTTCCCTTCGCCGACTGCCAGGATAATATAGGTCGAGAGACAGATTCTTTGTTTGCCGCGTCCAAGACCTGGAGCTAAACAGACGTGACGGGCTGATAGATGGAAGATAGATGGATGGATGGCTGTGTTTGTGTGTTAATCGTTGAAAGGAGTCTTTGTTTTGCGGTGCCACCCTCCTCCATCACCCAGACGGCGGCACGTGCACCAGCAACTGACCCGTCATTGTCTTTTTAAGAGCTTCTCTAACAGGCTTTCAACGTCTGGACCATCTCGTCTAGCGCCTCTCATGTTCTCCTGCTGTCTGCAGGTCACGAGCTGCTGTCGGAGCTGCAGCAGCGGCGGTTTAACGGGTCCGAGGGGGGAGGCGGAGGAGGAGGCGGCGTGCAGGGAGGTGAGGACTGCCGTCGGTCGCCCAGGTGTCTCAGCCGGAAAGATGGCTGCGCGAAAGAATGATTCAGTGGAGTGGAGGCTAATGCAGGATAAGAAGGTCATCCTTATTAAAGCCATGATTATTAATGGCTTATTTCAACATGGTGAAAAGTATGTTGAGAAAGGACTACGGCTCAATAGAAAATGATGATTGGATAGGACTTCATGTTTCTTTTTTTGCTTGAGTGTTTATTCAGATTATATACAAATTGCAGGGATTGTCAATTCATAGACATACTGCAGATAAAAATAACCTCAAGCCTCCAAGAATTTGTTACAATTGCAAAATATATATATGTGTGTGTGAGTGCGTGTGTGTATGTATATGTATGTATATATATATACATATACATACATGCATACATGCATACATACATACATACATACATATATGTATGTATGTATATATATGTGTGTGTGTATATATGTGTTTGTATGTATATTTATTTATACATATATGTATATATATATCCACACACATATATGTATATATATATATATATGTATATATATATATATATGTATTATATTCAGTACAATAAACAATATTTTAACTACACAAAATATAGTTCAAATATACTATGTATTTTCAACCTCTTCAGTTGAAATAATTGACAGCTTCCTCCTGTGATATTAGACTCATGAAGTAATTAGTGCCTGAATATAATCCTTGGTGTTTGCCCCATTGACCCCGTGACCTTCAGGCCCAGCCTGGTGTCCCATGGAGGAGGAGCTGCTGGCTCAGCCTCAGGTGATGAAGCTGCTGGACTCGCTCAGAGAGCAGTACACCAGGTACCAGGAGCTGTGCCGGCAGCGCAACAAACGCACCCAGCTGGACGAGATCCACGCCAAGGTCATGCAGGTAAAAGTCGCTCGCGGATTACCCACAATCCCCTCGCTGGATCCGCCGCCACGCTTACACTCATCTTTGACCTCCTGACCCACTGCTGCCGAGTTGGAGAGCCGCCTCGCCGCTTTTCTATCGAATACGGGTCGACTGAACTGTGGTAACTGGGGTTCGTGTAGCCGCAGGGCCTGATGGGTAAGACCAATGTCTTGGAAAAGAGCCTAGGGTTGCCATGGTAACCGTACCATGTCGGTCACTAGCCTGGAGGATTTGAGGTGGGGGTTGCCCTAATTCTGGATCAAACTATGTCTCCCTGTGTGCATGTTGGCTTTTTACAACATCACTGACCTGATAAATACAATTAAATCATGATACCGAGTTCCAGATGTTACTGCACTGTCAGCTACTCCCTCCGACTGCAAGTTCTTTTTTTTTCCTTTGGCTTTGCCAAAATCGTACATTCGTTTTCTGAAAATGATTCATAAAACCAGTATGTTGTGTTTATAAAGTTTAGAGTAGACAGTTTTCTAAAATGAAATATTTAAATAAAAAAAGGAAATAATTTCCCGTTCTTGGTTTTTAACTTCAACATGCAGCTTTGGGTTTTATATGAATCTTAAGTTGAATCAGTTCTTCATGGTCAAATCATGCAGATATTTCGAAATTGCAGAAGATGCACCGACATGGAATTTGTAATAAAATTATACATATCAGGTTCAGCCTGGAGAGAGAGAGGGGTCTGTCTGAGAACGAGTTGTATTGTCTGTGTCGGGAGGGAGTGGGGGGGGGCAAAGCTGCTTATCATGTTCTTTGCATTGCAGCCAATTTCCTGTAACATGCAATACACGGTATATTTGATTTGCACTACTCCCTGTGAGCAGATTTAATCGAACCCTAATGTGCTGGCTGAGAGCCTGCTATTAGTGGCTCTGCAGTCTGCTGGCAGCTGCCTGGCGGAACTGGTCTCTAATAACAGACTGCAGCGGAAAATCTGCAGTGTTCAAAATCAAAAAAAAAAAAAAAAAAAATCATTATTTTTGGCTGGATGAGAGGAAGAGTTTACTCTTCAGGTGCCCTAAGCCAATATCACACTTCTACTGAGGATATGAGCTCAACAAGCACCGCCAGCAGCACCGCCAGCAGCACCTCAATAAAGTTCATTTTGCTTGCCAACAGATCTGACCAACCCTCTTTTATTGTCCTCCTCTGAATCTCAGGTGGTCACCTGGCTGCAGGGTCCAGGCTCAGAGCTGCTGAAGACGCACCAGGAGATCGGAGACTCCATACGGACGGCTCAGGCCCTGCAGCAGAAACACGAGGAGATCGAGAGCCAACACAGTGTAATTAGCCTCTCTGAATACACACACACACACACACACATACACACACACACGCATGCCTTCGTTCCACCATGTGACTGTAGACGGCCGATGAATCATCCCCGGCTATAAAAAGGTCCAAAGAAAGTCTCGATTTAAAAAAAAAAAAGAAAAAAAGAAATAACCCTCAGCAATCCTCGCAGGAGTGGTTCGCCGTCTACGTGGAGTTGAACCAGCAGATCGCCGCCTTGCTCAGCGCCGGCGAGGAGGAGGACGTGGTGGAGCTGAAGGCGCTGCAGCAGCAGCTGAGCGACGTCTGCTACAGGCAGGCGGCTCAGCTGGAGGGCCGGCAGAACGTCCTGCAGGCGGCGCAGTGCTTCCACAGCAACACGCAGGAGGTAAAGCGCAACGTCATGGACGTATTATAAGATGGATACCGGACTGCCAATATGCCGGTGCACCGAGTTTACCCAGTGGCCACTCGAGGTACTGCAGCAAAAAAAAAAAAATCCCCTGTGCCCAAAAAGCGTAGCTCACTGGCAAGCGCATATTGGGGAGGGAGAGTGAAAGATGCTGCAATCCAAAATGTAACCACTTGATGTTGCGGTTTCTTCTTTAAAATCTTCAATTGCATATTAACCTTTAATTATTTTAGGGTTGTACACTAAGAAAAATAAATATTTTATAAAAAGAACACTAACAGGAAGACAACGTGTTGCGATCTACGGGAAAAATGCATTTTGGGCCGCATGGACTGATTTATTAGTTGCAGTACTTTGAGTGGCCACTGGGAAAAATCACCTCACCGGCTTATTGCCAGTCTGGTAACCAGTTCTTATAAAACATCCCTGAGCTTAACCGAATGGTCTCCTGCCCCTGAACTAAAAAATCTGAGCAATCTGAGCAGCAAGACCACAGGATGCTAACACGGTGGTGCAAAAACAAACGGCGAACCCTTGTGCGTCTGCCCCCTGCAGTTGTCGCAGCAGCTGGACAGTCTCCTGGGCATGCTCTGTGCCGACGTGGCACCTGTGGACGGAGCCTCCATCCAGCAAAACCTCAAACTGTTGGAGGAGAAGCTGCAGACCGTCGGTTCGTGCGGCTTCATCGACGTCTCGCGTTCTCAGTTCTTCACCGCCGGTGCCCCTGTTCAGTGAGTGTCACTCCCTCCCCCCCGCCTGCTTTCCATTGCAGAGGCCGGCCTGTCTTCTCTGCGTCAGAAAGGGACGATGGTGCTGGAGCAGATGTGCGGCCAGCAGCCGTGGACCCTGGAGGAGGCCGAGAGTCCAGTCGGCGAGCAGCAGGACAACGTCCAGCACGTCCAGGCCGTCATGGAGGAGATGCAGCTCCGGAAGCAGAGGTGATGCTCCTTAAACCTTTTTTTTCTCTTAATATTCAGGGTTCCCACGGTTATGGAAAACCTGGAAAAGCCATTGAATTTGCAAATGCCATTTTCCAGGCCTGGAAAACTCGGACATTTTGTGAAATCACTAAAAGTTTTGGAAAATTTGATCGTGCCCCATACGGACTAGCAGAATTTTGCCTAGCCCACTCGTCTAACTGATACCATACTTTTATGTTTTAAGCAATTACTGTTCCATAAAATAATTGGCAACGGTTCACATGTCTTTTAAGTATGAAAATTGTACATTTACAGGTTGCTGGAAGGTCATGGAAATATCTTGCAAGATCATAGAGGAGTTTTGAAATTTTGTCAGTGAAAATGAGTTGGAACCCTGTGTTTACGTCCACATTACGTCAGATGGGTTAATCTGTTACTCTGACCTAGAACTGTTCACCAAAAGCTTAATATTTAGCTGTTTCATTTGAAGTGCCAGAGGGGGGAAACAGCTGTTACATAAATGAAGCCTTAGACATTGATTGTGTTTTGTTTTATTTTTTTTTGTCTGCGTAGGTGTGAAGACATGGTGGATGTGAGGCGGCTGAAGATGCTGCAGATGGTCCAGCTGTTCAAATGCGAAGAAGACGCTTTACAGGTAAGACGGAAAAGAACAAAGATAATAAAAACACACGTGTGGCAGCACCTTCCTGGAAGTCAGACTCTTAATTGCTCTGTGCGGGCGCTTCAGGCAGTGGAGTGGCTCAGCGAGCTGCTGGACGCCCTGTTGAAGACCCACGTCCGATTGGGCGACGACGCTCAGGAGACCAGGGGCATGTTGGACAAGCACAGGAAGTTTGTGGACGTCGCTCAGGTGAGACACTTCCTGATTTCTCAGCGCAAGTAACCCAACCTGGGCGCTTAGAGCATTAAGAAAGTGGATCAACAATAGCTTTAAACTGATATAGTGGCTCACCGAATGGAGATCTTCATTGAACGACCAGATGCTTTTGCAGAGAAAGGGCAACAATCTGTTTGCGATCAGCAAAGTTCAATCAACTCCAGAACTGTCAAGCAACTGTTTACTGAACCGGTCAATAGACAAGATAAGTGTAAACAGATGAAAATTGTTGTCAAATAAATCACTTTCATTTCTCCGGACGTCTTCACAGAGCACCTACGACTACGGCCGCCAGCTGCTGCAGGCCACCGTCGTGCTCTGCCAGTCGCTGCGCTGCACCACGCGCTCCTCCGGGGACACCCTGCCACGCCTCAACCGGGTGTGGAAGCAGTTCTCCGTCAGCGCCGAGGAGAGGCAGCAGAGGCTGGAGCTGGCTCAGAACTTCCACACAGCCGCAGAGAAGGTGAGGCCATCTCTGCCGCCCCCTGGTGGGTAGAAAAAATATATCATGTGATATGCAGGAAACGTGCTTTAATTTAAATTTAATGTTTTAACTGAAAATAAAACACTGGTATACAGATATTTTATGACTTACTTACTATCAATATTATTTCTTCAAGTTTGGCGGGCCGGATTTAAAAGCTTAATGGGCCACATTTGGCCCCCGGGCTGTAGTTTGCCCACCCTTGCTCTATGATAAGTAACAATCGTCTTATGTCGGGGCTGCGGGGTTCTTCTTCATCAAACAGCAAGTGCAAAAACAAAACGCTAACATCAATTTGCACACTGTTCAGTTAGTAAATGTTAGTTATTGACAGAGTTCACTTTGCCTGCGTGAATTTGTTCCTTCTCTCGCAATTCCAGGTGTTACAGCAGGAAGTGGTGGACGTCGAGGCTCTGGACGACGTCGACTGTTGCGGTAAAACCCTGCTGGACCGACTGACCATGCCCGTTATCTTCCCTGACGGGTACGTTCTCCGCTCCCGCGTCACCACCTTCCTTCACAAGAAGGTTTTAGTTTCAAAATATACATTTTTCTTTAATCGTACCCACGTGTATTCCAGGAGCGAGCAGTACTTCGGCAGCCCCACAGAGACGGCGGTGGCGGCAGAGGGCGTCCGAGAGCGCCTCCTGCTGGTGGAGGAGCGGCGGCTGCTGCGCCAAGAGGCGGGGCTTCATCACGACGAGGGCGGGGAAGAGGAGGAGGAGGAGGATGAGGAGGAGGAGGAAGAGGAAGAGGAGGGGGAGTTTCAGAACGGGCAGGATTCGAGACTCGACGTTATCGGAGAAGAACTGAGCGAGAAAGAGGAGGAGGAAGAGGAGGAAGACATCGAGGAGGAGGAGGAGAGGCACGGGGACGAAGACTTGGACAGAGCCACCCAGGACTGCTGAAGGGTCGCCGATGACGTTAAGCCGCGCAGCCTTATTAGAAGCTCGTTAAGGAAGGGCTGCCGATAAGTTTCCAATCAATCATGTGATCCTCTCTCCTCCCCCACGCAGACGAGAAAGTTTGCTTCTTTCGCCGCGGTTATTCCAGCGTGAGACTTCATCTCCCATCATCCCATCATCCCCCCTGCTTAGCAAGGACTGGAAAAGCATGTTTGAGGCAGTTCCTCCACACTTGTGGCAGTCAGCTTCAGTCGTTGAAACGTTCTCTTTGTTTTCTGATCGAACAGCGCCCTCTGCTGACGCTGATTCAACCGCCTCCGAAAGCAACTCGCACGATTACGTCATTCGCTTTTGTCCGCCGTCGAACAAAATGAGCAGCCTGGGTAATAATACTCGCAATGTTCGTCTAATGCCTCCCGTCTTTACAGTGAGCTGCTCAGCGAGCAGCCGGTTCCCCCCGTGGTGCTAACATGCCGACATAACATGGTCAACAAAGTTCGTGTCCGTGCCTCATCCCTTTTTTCCACCCGCTCGCTTCATTCGTGGATCCAAAATGAGCAAAATAGGAACTGAGAAAAAACAAAAACGACAGCAACATGTTGTTCAAAATGTGTTGGTCATGAGCTCAGTTTATGTGATTTTTATTTTTATTTTTTTATTTTTTAGAGCATGAACTTGTAGGTTGTGCGAGACGACTTGTAGATTACTCCTGAGCATCGTAGTGACAGAGCTTTATGGGTTTCTTTTGCAGAGACGGCAGTCATGCGAGTGAACAGGGATGAACTGTTGGTCTTTACATGTTGATACCTGAACAGGACAGATTTCCTTTTATTTATTTTACTTTTTTTTTTTTTTTTTTTACCCTTAAGACTGTTGGGTTTTGCACAATGACTGCTGCTCCAAGTGTAACTGCTTAACGCTGCTTCACACATTGTCCTCTTCATCCAGTGACCCTCGGTATGCAATGACATCTGTACGACATCCCTCTCTAAATAAAGATGTTTTTTTTTTTTCATTTGGTTATCTGTCTTTATGACGAAGAAATGTTAGCATATTTTGAAGGGTGTTTTAAATGAAAACGGTACAAAAGGGGATTCGGAGAAAGAAAAAACTAAGAGAAAAAAATCTTACAGGAAGGAGATTTTTGTTTAAGTTTTCATTTCGGGTTTTAAGTTGAAACTTTGTGAATAAAATCAAAATTTTAATGAAAAAAGTCGATGTAAAAAAAGACGAAATTTCGTGAATAAAGTCAAAATTTCATGAATAAAGTTGATGCAAATAAAGTGGAAATTGGCGAGTAGACTGGATGGATGGTGGATTAACCCAGTTACCCACAGTTAAACCACAAACTGCAGAAAACAGGTGTTTCCCACAAGGTTCACCCACAGTAATCAGGAAACTGGCAAAAATGGAAGTACTCCACTTGACTTGCGCGCAGAGCCTTTCGACTTCATTCTCGACATTTTCATTTGCTTCACACTTACATTAATTGCAAAAATTCCATTTTATTCACGGAATTTCGTTGTCTTATTCTATCTCATTTTTTTTCTCTTCTTGTGGCCCTAATCCTCCTCCGAAAACAGAGCAACAGATGAGTTTTTGAATGAGATTTATTTAAAAAACAAAAAACAAAAACCTTTACATAAACTATATCCATGTGTGCACATATGGTTCTTTAAATAGCTTAAAGCAACAAACGTACTGAAATATGTACACATAAATAGTGTAAATCTTTCCTTGAGCAAGCGATGTACACCCCTGTTCTGGAATGTGAACACACAGTATCTGTCATTTCCCCTCGTCTGTCAACATTGTGAATGTATTTTATTTGTGCATGGGAGATTCAGATGGTTAACCCAGGAGGCCACAGAGGGTCGATGATTTGATGCGGTGGACCCGAGATCGTGGGCTGCAGTCGCGGGTCACCGTCGAGTCTCTTTGTCCAAAAGGTCTTTGGCCTCGTTGATCTTTGCCGCCAGGTAGGGTGACCCCCCTGCAGGCACGCCAAATACGCAAACATGTCATATATGTGTTCATCCTTCTGATGATATTTGTGTGACGGTGAGCATTTAACCCTACCTACCTTTGTCAGGATGGTTCAGGACCATGACCCTCCGGTGGGCCTCGCGAACCTTGGCCTTGGTGCTGACTGGGCTGCAGGAATCATTAATACAACCAGATAAGAGAGAGCCACTCAACGAAACAGAAAAATTAACACACCGCAGGAGCTTAACAGATGACAGGAGAAATATTAACGATCAAATCGAATCTGTTCAATTACCTGATGCCAAGAATGAGGCTGGCCTCTCGCTTGGACATCTTCTGTTCAAAACCTCCTTTGTAATAGGATGAGAAAGCCTGGGTGACACAAGAGTATTCAAAATTAGCTGGTAATAGTCACATCAAAAGGATGTTTAAACACAATGTTTCCCCCCCGAAGTGACTTTAAATGACTACAACTACACACAATAAAATCAGCATAAATGAGCTTATATCAAAAAGTGAGTCAGTGGATTCATTTCACCAGGTTGTGCAGGAAACCTTTCATCAAATAGACGAAACTGAGACCTTATGTTTAGCAGAACAGGGCCAAATGCACAAGATTCTCATGGCAAATACTTACCGCTGTGGGCATCTTCTTGACAGTTTCAGAGAACACTTGTCCGAGAGGTTTCCACAGCTGGAAAGCGTAGCGACCTGCGGATCGTATCTTTCATTCAAGAGTTCCAAACAAAGAGGTCTGTACAATATTTGAATACTTGTATGCATTGTGTAGTTTACTCTGCAAGTTGCTATTCTTCCTGTGCATAACTCCATGATTCTCAAATCTTACCTGCAAATGCTGCTGCAGCCACACCGAGACCAACTGCGATCAGAGTTCGTCCCTACCACAGAAAACAAGACAACACATAAATAAAATAGCGATTGGTAGTGTTATATATATATATATTTTTTTTTTATTTGCCTTCAGATTAATTAGTCTTGGAATACCAAGGAGGTTACATAGGGTATAAATCTGCTTTGTCTTATGCCGCGACTTAGTTTGAGCTAGCTTTCAAGACATTTTGTAGACAGTAATTTGCATTGAAAAAAAAAAAAAAAAAAAAACTCATCTCAAAACAGAAAATGAAGCTTTTCTATGTTAACTAGCTGTAGCAAATGCTGTTTGTTGATATTCACGTTAATACACCTGGTATAACCTTACGCAAGCGGACACCGGGGTTAAAGCAACATTTCCACAGTAAACTAACGCCAGAAAAGTCCCATGGGTGAAAACTAAAACCCACCAGCCTCCTGTCAATGTCAGCATCGCTCTTCATCTTCTCCTTCACACTATATTCAGCATATCGCATCACATCTCCGTCCATGGTCATTCCACCGGTGCTCGCCATGTTGCCTCAGCCGTCCGGAACTGCTAACTTGCATCATATCCGGTTTGACCTTCGAAAATAATTCTTTCAAAAAATAAAATAAATCTTTCATTTTGCCTCACTTTCTGAGCAAGAATGCATTATTATGTCACCCTCAAATTTTATATTTTCATGCAATATGGTCACTTATTAATATATGTATATATTTCGTTTCCCCAAAGCTCAATTTAATCTACATGTTGTTTAATATTGCTGCCGGTAGATGGCGGTGCCTACAAGTACAGCTACACATTGAATTTACATAATATAATGAGAATTAAAATGACGGTAATTAATAATTTATGTTAAACTTCAAATAGTTATTATCAGTGATATGTTTAATTTGTTTTTGTCTCAAATTGTTATGTGATATTTTGATGTAATTAGCACCTATTACAAATTCAAATTCAGTATTTTTTTTGTATTATTTCTTTGGTTTTGTTTATCTTAATTGTTTTGTCATATGTGTGACATGTTTCTTTTATTCGCTCTTGTAATGTTCTTGTGTTTGAGTTTCACTTGTTTCACTTGCTTGTCTTGTCGCACGTGTGCACAGGTGTACTTTGTGGCCCTTGTGGACCCTCAGCGTTATTAGAGCTTCAGCGGGAGTCCAGGAGCCGGGAGCAGCAGCACACAGGAGCTGATGGAGTCCTGAGCTGCGAGCCGGTTTCTATTGTCCAAGGTAATTGGATTTGGTCTGGGAGGAGAGATGACTGCCAGCGAGAGGCTGCGATCATTAGGTGTGAATGAGGTCTGTGGTGCCATGGTCTGACCCCCCCACCCCCACCCCGCCCCACCCCGCCCAACACACACACACACACTCACACACGCAGAAATTTATTTTAGAGTACAGTCTATTGTAGATCTCAATGCAAAGAAAGCACACTTTAGTGACCTTGTTTTTAAGCAAACAAACATAAATAAATAAATACAAATATTTGTTAGAGGGTTAGGGTTAGGGTTAGGGTTTGCACAGGCTACAGTCTCCTTTTTCCAGTCCAAGCCAATCCAATCATATTTGTGTAAAATCTGTAGCATCAACAGAGAAACAATTTCCACTTTGGCCCCTCCAACATCTGAATGTTCAGTCTGCCATGGAGGATAATTCAGACAAGAAAAAAAAATCATTTAATCATCTTGTGGACACTGACTTTTTATTAAAACTGTATCAATGTATACCTGGATAAGTTTTTATTTTGCAACTCTCCACTAAATACAACGTATTGTACAGGGACATAAATCGACATGAGAGAGGGTAGAGCTCATAAAGCCACAGTAAATATGTATTTAAAGGAGAACAGACTGTTAACATATAAAAACACTGTGTATTTGCGTGTGTGTACGTCTGTCTGTGTGTGTCCGTGTGCACGTCCAACTTAATCTCAGCAAGTGAGGAACAACACGCACACATGCACACAGGTTGTTGCCATGGGGACCAAACAGCCACTCTACTTGTCAATGGTGAGTGAGAGAGCCGAGGTAGATGGCTATTGTGTGCTGTGTGTCCTGGGGGTCGGGGTTGCGGTTTTGAGAGGGGTCGGCTGGATGGGTGGGGGCAATATTAAACCACGCACTGGGCAGATGAAAGCACTGCACATCCTTAAATCTAATCATAATTTAGTCATCACCAGGGAATAATTTGATCAAAATAAAGAAGGGAAAAAGGCAAGAGTGACGGGGCCCAGACAGAGAGAGAGGGAAAGAGAGAGAGAGAGAGAGAGTTGAGTGCCCGAGACGAGGGACAGAGCAGCGGAGGCTGCTGTTAGATGGGAAATGATGGAGCTTCGTGGACAGAGACGGTCTTATTTTCGAAAGCTGAGGCTTATTTGTGGCATCAATCCCCATATCCAGGCGCAGGCACTTCGCCTAAAAGGATTTCTGAAGCTTAGAGACAGTCGGCAGAGGTATAATTCATGAACGGTGACGTGTGAAAATACTACATACAGATTGAGACAAGTGAACATAATGCAAATTGTATGTGCAGAACGGACAAAGGCCCTAATTTTTCCAGAATAGGGTTACATTTTTTGATTGGAGAGAGAGAAATTTGCAAGAAAAAAAAAACTGCAATCCCCCCCATGTATACCTAAGAACCTCCCTTTTATCCTGCAACAATACTGCAGAAAACCCATTAGGGTGGCCCGACCCCTCCTCTCCTCACTAAGAACTTTTGAAACAAATTCAGACAAAGACCGTTTAGAGAAAGGATGAGAAGCAGAGGAGGCCAAAAAAAGGGGGCCTACAGAAACCCAATATTTCCCTGCTTGGAACTACTGTAGTAGCAATTTAATTTAACTGACCAAGCAAAACATCCAAAATGTTGCCACAAATTGTTGCTTTCATTTTAATAAAACCTTCCAGAGTGGCTCCACAACATACTGTATGTCCAAAAACCAGCTGTTGGACAGACCCACATAACATTTTTATATTAGTATGAAAATGTTGTCTGATGATGATGATGATCAATAGGTCAATTGTTGATCTGAAACTATACTTTTTTGATGAAAAGAAAAAGTCTTAATTTTGCCCCATATGTTGTTCCATTAGTTGGGGGAAAAAATTTGGAGGATTATTGTGTCCCTCATAGAAAAAAAAGTCTCACTCTCTGAGACTGACACAGAGACCCGGAGCAACTTCAAGCAGCTCATTAGAGGGAAGCTATTGTTCACCTCTACACTTTGGTCTCCCTCCCATAAAGGTCAGATTTGTCTGCGCTGACGAGTCACAACCTTTCTTTTGTAACACTAAGAAAATTCACCACCTCCTGCTTCCACGTGTGAAACTGAATATGCCTTATAATGTTTTTCTTAAGAATTTAATTATATATTCATGTATACAGATAAACTATCGTATATTTTTAGATTACAATATTTGAAACGTAAAAGGTTATTGATGTGGGCTTACATTTTTGTAGGTTAACCACTATAAGACAAATTAAGCGTCATACCTATATATTTTTTTATAATTCTAAATACAAATGAAAAAAAAAAAGAAAAGCTTTATATGTTCACTTACTGAGATATCATTTTGACATTAATTAATGTTGTTTTACATCAATATATGTTTGCTGTTTGCCGTATAGTTAGACCCGGAATGGAAGATTACACGGAACCTTTATTCAATGGCTCTGATGCAGCAGGGGACTCTTTTGTAGAGGGACAGGCAAATTGATATACTGGTAAACACAGTAAGGTGAGTCTTACTTTCTCTTCTACACCCCTTGTACAGCAGTGATTTCACCACAAAACAAACTCAGGCCTAAAATACTCTTGCATGACAAATTTTAAATGCGGGACCAAAACAGCTTTATGTGATGTTTAAGTGACATTGCTCAAGGATGGAGAGACGCTAGCGTTAGCTGTCAGCTAGCTAGCCCCCCCTCCCTCCTCCACCTCCGTTCTCATCATTATTATTACTACCAGTTGTTGGGATTGTCGGCACGAAACGAGGCCACGTTCAGTCAGTTTTTAGAACGATCAATTGATTATCGACGTCTGTGCGTGCATGCGCGAGTGTGCTGGGACCGGACGTTTTAGCCGCTGAGCATTAACAAGCAAGTTGATGTAGCCTCCGCAAAGGCTGACCGTGGCTTCACCTTATGCTCAGATGCTGACTGTGTGTATTTGATTGTGGAAGGGTCTAGTGTCTGCTCATCAAACTTCACTGATACTTGATGAGGTCAGCAGAAACCTTAGACAAGAGGATCAGCCAAGTATTGTTTTTTTTTTCTTTGTTTTTTGAAGCACTTGCTTTCCTATGTATTTTCAAGGCGCTTATTCTGCTTTTATTGTCAGTATATGCAGACAGAAAAAGTCAAGACAAAACCGGTAAACATTTAATTATATCTTGGGATTGATTCAAGCAGCTTGAACCATGTAACACAAGTGTGTTTTAACATTGTAAGTGGTTCAACATGGCAAAAATCAGAATACGTTATTCATACATTTAATGTCTATTTAAGGTGAAAGAAATCATACATTTTCTGAATAATTTGCACAAAACTGTTAATGGTGTGTTTTGCAACAGATGTGGTGTGACAGAATTGTGTGTATTCTAAAATACAAAGTCAAGTGTTTTTTGAATGTAGTCTTGAAAGGGTCGAATTTTTACAGCAACGTCGCACTTTTAACACAAGCAGCATTTTCATTTGTTTATGTGATATTTATGTTTTTGGTGCATCGTGTAAATAAATTCTGTTCACACACTTAAGAGTGTAACAGTCCTGTTACAACGGAAAACAACGTTTTTTGCCAACACACTGGCAAACTGACCTCCTGTTAAACAGACCAAATGATTCAGGTCCTCAGGCTCAGTATGAGTAAGTCAAAGTAGAGTGCGGTAGAAAAGTGGATGAGTAACTATCTACAAGGATGAATCATAATTAGGTCAGAGCTCTGCATGCAGGCACATGATGTCATGACGGGAACGGGAAATAAAATGGTACCATAAGTGTGTCAGTAAAGATGTGACTCTTGTTGTTTTAGACTGTGTGTTATTCTTAAATTATATTAATTTTAAGATAAAGTTTTCATGTCATTTTGTATCATCATCTCAATGTTTCTACTTTTAAAATGAAACTTGCTGATAACTAACGGAACTCACGCAGTTATAGTGACAATATCCTCATTTCCCTTCCACTGCCAGTCAAATCTCATAGAAAAGTTGCACGTAATCGTCGCTCGCCCGACCCGACGTCACGTTGAGTCGCAGTGATGTAATGGCCGTTCAATAATTCATATATGGGGGGGGGGGGGAGTAAAGGAGGCTGAGCTGTGGAGGAGAAGAAAATCAATGGCGATGAGAGGAGGAGAGCGGGGACAGGGGAGAGTGGAGGGAAACAGATGAGACAGGCGGCCAGGCGGATAGATGGAAACCCCACCCAGACCGGCTTCCTCTCTGCCAGCACAGCTGAGTGATAAGCCGAGGCGGAGGAAGCCAAGTATTGTTTCTACAAGACTTGGCAGGGCGAGCGATCGTTGTTTTATTTTCTGAGGAGGAATCTGAAGGGTTACTGCCACTGTGATGATGAAGACGCCGTCGGTGGGTTGGCATTTTTATTCGCTTGCTAACTTTTTTCGAGGCTGCATTTTTTTTATTTTTTTTTGTAAAAGTGGCGAAAAAGAATCTGTCTCGTGCATTATTGAACAGCAGTGTTCTTACTGCCAGCTCTGTTTCCATGCTTGTGTTTTCTTAGAATACTTCCTCCTTACCGTTTCCTGTTTTCTGTATCCTTTTTTTGTTACAGTGGAACCGCATTTAGCGTCCCTGCATAGGAGCGCGGAACCACCTGATGGGCCCAAAGAAGACGGCAGTTCTTGTTAATCTCTAGCATAAAGTCACAGCATTTTTAAACTGGGAGACAGTTGCTCATTCCAAGCTTAAAAGGGAAACCCCTCTATGACAACAGTTCTTTGGCGCTAGCATCCTTCTCTCCTTTAACTGACCTGAGGCCAGTTTTACCAGGTCGACATGCGGATCCTTCCAGCAGGGCTTTTGTGCCCTTCTTGAAAATCAATGTAGTGTCTAGACTTCTAGGTCTTGGTGGGAACTTCCCAACCATGGAGGGCCTTGAGCAGCTCGACATGGTGGGCGACATCAGCCCGGCCCTCGAGGCCACCGAGGACTTCATCCACTGCGTGGACGGCATGCAGGGCCAGTGCTCCGACCAAGTTCAAGTCCCGGCTTCCAGGCCGCCGAAGGAGCTGCAGGACGTTTCCAGCGCCGCTCTGGGGAAGCTGAGCTCCAGCGGCGTGTGGAACCTGCTGGCCAGGGAGCAGCCCGAAGTGGGGCCCCTCGGCCTGGCCTGGGCGGACAACTTCACCGTGCTGGGACTGGGGATGGGCCTCCGGCACGGCAAGAGGAGCAGGGCGCGCTCCACCAACGACCTGGCGGCGCACAGCAAGGAGTGCGCCAACAACGCCGCCAACGCCTCGTCCAACCCCGTTTTCAAGAAAGGACACAATCGGTCCCGGTCGGACGTCAACTACCGGCCGTCGGCGTACACGGACAACGGACTGCCGGCAATGGACTGCAACACCCTGAAGAACATGATCCTCAACCAGCAGCAAGAGGGTGAGTTCACATCCACAGCTTCCCTTCACCTCCCTGTAGAAATATGACCACTTCTGCAATATGGCACTCTATTTTTTGAGCCTCTTCATTTGTAAATATGAAATATGTATTTTCAAACATATGAAATATGTTTTTCATAAATATATATACATATATATGTATATATATATGTATATATATATATGTATATATATATATATATATATATATATATATGTATATATATATATATATATATATATATATATACATATACATAAAGGTCTAGTATTATCCTATTTGTTCCATTTCATTGGACCAGCCTCGTAAAATGAACTTTCACTTCCACTATCAGGCATATCGACGCGAACGGGGCGCAGCGGAGGAGCGAAATGCGGCGGCCTCACAGTAACGGCGCCGCTCCCGCTCTGCTCTGCCAGCAAAAAAATTACACTTTTCCCCCTCGGGAAGACCTATCATTTGAGGCCGTCACGCTCCCACGGCTGCGTCGAGGCGCTGCAGTCGCCGCCATGCCGCAAAAAATTGATGCCACTGTTAACATCTGAGCCGGGAACCTTTTAAGCAAATATGAAAACCTCCAGAA
Source organism: Nelusetta ayraudi (assembly GCF_046127955.1). Taxonomy (NCBI): domain Eukaryota; kingdom Metazoa; phylum Chordata; class Actinopteri; order Tetraodontiformes; family Monacanthidae; genus Nelusetta; species Nelusetta ayraudi. Next base: position 5,289,633 of record NW_027466081.1, on the reverse strand, counting down.
ATTACATGCGTGTATTACGCCAAGGCTGCCATTGAGGTGAAGTCGGGAAAAAACCGCACGCTTTCTAATCCGGGTCGTCCGATTCCAATCCCCGTCAGCTGAGCGTCGGCGGCGGACTGGAGAGCCTGTTGATGCTCTGACCCCGCGGAGATGATGTCATGCCCCCTGACGACCAGCTTTATTAAGCCTCAAGTATTTCCTCTGGTCCCTACCTGTCGGCCGACCACGCACGCCTCCTGATCCCTCCCCCCCTCCCCCTCGCTTCCTCCCTCCAGCCCCCGCACGCTCGCTCTCATCGACCGTCCATTCACTCGGGAAGCTGGCTCGGCCTTGGAGAGGCTTTCAGCGGGACCCGAGTCCTCGACTGTTTGTTCGGCAGATCGAGGCGTGCGCCGTACTTACGTTGAAGCATCCTCAAAGCAATAATGATACAAGATGATGATAACTTGAAATGACACAGCTGTGCTTTCACACTCGCGATTTGGGCCAGAAAGCCCCTGACGCACACACACACACACACACCCGCACGCTCACACACACTCACACACACACACTCACACACACACACACACACACACACACACACACACACGCACACACGTATCATTTGTTTGTGTGTTTTGGCCATCTGAAGGCCTAAGGAGATCCTGAGGGATCCTGAGGGATAATAGCCCGTAATCCTGTCAGCAAATGGACTCAAATGAGGCGAGAGAAGAGGCAACCCAATTACTCGCCTCCTGATACTAGCCGGGATTATTTGGCATTAGCATATGTGTGAAAAGGCATCGGGCCCTTTTAGTTTGGCTCGGCGTGCATTGAAAGGAGAGACAGAGGAAGAGTAGGAGGGTAATAAGCAGAAGGCAGAGCGATTTGGCCGCGTCTCCTCAGAGAGAAATAAAAATAGGTGCTTGCTTTTTTTTCATAAGGGACAGCTGGGCGATGTTTAGGCAGTAAAAGGGAAATGATTATTATTGTTGTGTACACAAAGTGCCTGTAAATACCAACAAAAAAAGCCCTTCGGCGTGGCTTTCTTTAGCGCGTGCTAATACCCGCCGCCTGTTTCGTTTGCTAATGTCTGTGTGTGAAAAAAAAACAGACACCAGTTGTTGTGGCGTTGGATCGTGGGACGTCTTTTGGGGTTGCACATGAAAACGCAGGGTCCTTGTACCGCTCAAACCTTCTGTTTATTCCAGTAGGTGGTGAGCTGGTGCAAAGGAGGATTTTTTTTTTTCCAACAGAAAAGCATATGAAAATTGAAGGAAAAAGAAATGAAAAATAGTCAAGTTCAAACTAAATTGATTGATACTTAAATGATCTCCAAGAAAAAATTGCCTTTACAGCAACTCGACAATTGAAGATAAAAGTGCAGTAAGGAGGCATGCAAGGTTTAAACTATATATATAAAAAAAAGATATAAAGTACAATCCTTTATCAAGTACAATATAAAAGCAAAATAGAAATAATACAGATCAAAAGAGTCGAGATAGAAACTGACATTTCCTATATATACACTGAAGTTGTGCATAGTGACCGTGTGTAGCATACATAGTGCAAAGGGCAGTTTGTACACAAACTAAATAAATAGTAAATAGTCTCACATCACGAATGCATCCTGCGGTTTCACTCAGTTTATATCAAAAGTAAGGTCAGCAATCTAGATATGATTTGTGTTTGTTTATTTTGAGCATTTTCAAAAAAGAATAACATTAAAAGGTAAATAAGAGCATGTGCATGAGTGTACAGTCAAGAAACAAAACAAACAAAATCGGATTTATATCATCAGAACGTAAATGTTTAACATTTGAAGTACATAATCCAAGTTAAGATTTATACGTTTGAAAAGGAGCAGGAAGTAGTTAAAAAAAAAAAGTTGTAGTTTTTTTAGTTATTATAACATAAATGATAATATATCCATGTGTGCTGGCAGGTATAGAATGCATACATCCATGTACAATCACATAGACCCGTGTCGGTGGCTCACGTCAGTCAAATCGCACCACACAATAACCCATTCAACGTTCATAAACCAGGTCTAAAAAAAAAAAAATCACCTCGATCCCTTTTTGTATCCATTGAATATGCTCATTTTAAACCGCCTTTATTTTTTCAACTGTCGTTGAACGCACCACCTTAACAAGCCCCCGGTAACCGAGGCGTCCCGAGCTTGTCGACGCAGTTCACATTCAGCCCGCTGTTGGTCCGGAAGCCACTTAGTATTCAGGTTATTCAGGTACGCCGACGTGCAAGATTATGATTGGCTGCCTAATCAGCCGCTGGTTTGAGCCTGATCAGGGCTGAAGCGGAGGATTGATGGGGCTCGGCAGCGGCGGCGGCGGGTAGTTAGCGCGGCTGAGGACCGGCTTGTTTACACTGGGCTATTACCAGAGTGCCGTGTCAAGCCCACCGCTTTGGAGACGGAGGTTAATTGGAAGGGGCAGTTTTCCAAACCGCCGTCCTTAATTCTCATCTCAGCCCCCCCAAGCGTGAAGTCGGGACTTGGTTCGGGCCGAATTCATTTGCATATCCATTTGTTCCTTTCCGCATTAAAAAAAAAAAAAAAAAGAAAGCAGGTTGGTTAGCATGCAAAGTCTCAGACCCGGAGTGACACCGCGTCCGCCCCGGCGTTTTGATAAGATTGAGGAGGCACTTGATTCGCCCGTGTCGGCTTAATAGGAGCTGGAAGGGATTTGGCCCTTTCCCCCCTCAGGCCTGTATGGAATGGAACGGAAAGAAACAATATCTCTTTGAACCGCTGTCAGCGTTTAAAAAGTGTTTTAGATCGATTGTCTCATTATTCATTTATTCTGCCTCCCTGTGCGATTTGCAAGTAAACCAGTTTGTTCAATTGTTTTTTGATGCTTGTTAAAGGTCTAGTATTATCCTATTTGTTCCATTTCATTGGACCAGCCTCGTAAAATGAATTACTCCGTGAACCCAAGAAACTCCTGGAAAAAAAAAAAATCACATATTTAGCCCTCTGTTTAGAAAAAAACCCTTGATTTTAGCTTCCTGCAGGAGCTTCCACATGTTTGGAAAGGGACAAAAAACACCTGGTGGAGCCAGTGACATCACAAAAGGCTGTTTACAGAACTGAGTTCAGTTCAGACAAGTAATTAATGAACTTTTTAATTTCCGGCACTAGAAATGGTCAGGCGGGAGAAACAAATGGTTGTTTATTGTGCAACAATCTCCGGGGAATTTTGCACAAAATGTGACCTTTGCAACTGGCAACCCTCGTACTGAACCCTCGCTAACCTACAATCAGAATTCTGCTCAAGAAGCTCTGCGAACATGCTTGAATTTCTGAGCCAGTGGCCAAGTGTCATCTTGCCGTATTTGCAAAACAGGTACATCTCTGTTCTGCTTTTTTTCCTTTTTTTCTTCTTCTTTTTTTTTTTTTTTACAGCAGTTTGAGGAACTTTGATTTCATGGTTGATGTAATCTCCATCGGTTCTCTTGCACAGCTGCCTGTGAAACAGGAAATGTTCAATGAAACCTCAAGATCCGCCTGCAGAAGTTTGTGCAAGACGTGCTGTTAGGATCTTCGTTTGTGTTCATATGACCGTCAGGACCCAGGGTTACCATTTGAACATTGTGCTGTTGCAAGCAGTGCATCCATCAGTTTACTTACATGATTTTGGGGGAAAACATTTTTCTGTGCGAGTCTGTCCAGAATTGGATTCAAAGGTCCGGTGTGTAAATGTTTTCCACTGTCAGTCAGGCTTCCTTAAAAAAATGGCAGTGCAAAATGGTAGCTAATTAGGAGCAGGACCCTTATTCCTTCATGTATATTCTTAGCTCATTTTTAGCTCCTGTGGCTCAGGTGGTAGCGCGTGTTGTCCAATGAGCGAAAGGTCGGTGGTTCAAATCCCGCTCCATCCCAGCCTGTCGTTGTGTCCTTGGGCAAGACGCTAAACTCTAAATTGCTCCCAATGGGGCTATGCAGCACCTTCACGGTACCCCAAAGCACTTTACAAAGCATAGTAAAGTGCTTTGGGGTACCGTGAAGGTGCTGCATAGCGATATATAAGTGCAGTCCATATATATGAAAACTGTTCATGTAAGCATAGGAAAACCAAATGACGTTTATTGTACTGAGATTATACACTTTTATTGATATATTTATTTAGATTTTTACCAAAATAAAAATCATAAATCAAGCCAACCTTTAATGTGCAAGTTCCATGCAGTAAAATTAATAAAATGAATGAATGTACCGCTGCTGTATTTCATTTTCTACCCTCCTCTTGTCTCTCCCCTCCTAGGCGACAAGAGCAGCTCCGGCAGCGTGGTGAAGCAGGGCCCCATGGAGCAGCGGGAGGGCTGCCGGGCCCGCTGGACCCCCTGCCACGTGGAGCTGACGCCCTGCGAGCTGCGGCTCTACGTCCTGGACAGCAGCGCCAACCGGCAGCTGGGCACCGCCTACTCGCTCTCGCACTGCCAGGGCGTGGTCTCGCCGGCGCCGAGCGGCCCGCCCGGCCAGAGCGCCCACCAGCCGGCCGACCCGCGCACCCTCCAGGCGCTGTTCTTCAACAGCACGCGGCTGCAGCTGAGGGCGGCCAGCCAGCGGGAGGCCTGCGAGTGGAGGCGGGCCATTTGGGAGAAGGTGCAGGGGGCCCGGCCGCCGACGCCGAGGCAGGAGAGGCAGGAGAGCCGCCCGCGCAAGACCGCCGGGGCGGCGGCCGGCCAGCAGGTGGCGGTGGCGTTCGCCCCGTCGCCCTCGTCGTCGTCGCCGTCGGGGCTGGACACGCGACCCGACGGCCAGAGCGACGGCCCCACCCCGGAGGAGGCCCCACCCCGCGGCGACCCGGACGCCCTGAGCCGGCCCACCGCCCTGCCGCTGTTCACCCAGCGCTGCCCGGACGTGCTCAAGGCCGGGCTGCTCCGCCAGCTGCTGGAGCAGAACAACTGGCTGGCCTTCACCTTCGTGCTGAGCCGCTCGGCGCTGCGAGCCTTCCCCACCGAGGGCCGCGGCCCCGTGTCCCGGCCCGTCCTGCACCGCGCCATGGCCTCCTGCCTGGCCGTGCGGCACGAGCGCGGGCCCGAGCCGGAGAGCGGCGAGCCCGGGGCGGAGCTGGAGCCGGCGGGGGGCGACTGCTTCGAGGTGGTCTTCCCCGGGGAGGTGGTCCGGCTGCGGGCCGACACCCGGCTCAAGGCCCAGGAGTGGGTGGAGGCCCTGAGGGAGGTGGCCGGGGCCCTTGGGGCGGCGTCGGGGGACGAGGGCCAGCCGGGGAAGACGGGCGAGCCGGGCCCCCAGGGGGCGCTGCTGAGGTCGAAGCCGTCCAGGGAGAGGAGGCAGCGCGAGGCCCAGAGGGCCAAGCGGCAGTCGGTCACCACCAGCTTCCTGGGCATCCTCACCTGCCTGGCCGTGGAGAAGGGGCTGACGGCGCAGGGCTTCAGGTGCGCCGGTAAGTGACATCGTCCGTCTTGACAGAATCCGATAGAAAGCGTTTCTGGTCAGCCTTAAAAATGCATTAAAGGTTCCATTTTGCAAGGAAGCCGGGTATTAAAGGGGCTAGAAGTCGGGCTTCCTTAAGAATTTTACACACTGGACCTTTAAATGTCATATCCAGTTGTCTTTTCTCTCTGTTTGAAAGCCTCTGAAAAGCCTCAGGATGGAGTTTTTCACAATGGAAGATTTAAAAAAAGAAAAAAGGCATTTTCTCTTTGAACAATGCAAAATAAATTTTCATTTTTTTTTATTTTTTATTACCTGGCTTTGGGAAGAGCTCAGCGACCCGCTGCTGTTGGCTTGCGGCTCGTCACAGTAACATCCGGCTGTTGTTGCACCATTTACCAACAGGCAGGCCTCAAACTGTAGCAACCTTTGCTTATTAAGCTGTCTGTAACCAATCTGATTGGTCCACTTAGATGTGACAGGCAGAAAGTTTGAATTGCTGCCTCCACCTTTCAAATACTTTGACTTTTGTGTATTATATTGCAGCTGTGAGGGATTCCACTCTGTTGCCGTGTTCAGGTGTCCCTGACTGTACTTTTTCCTTCGTAATTTCGCTCTCCGTCTTTGTTACACTTGCCAGGCCCCTTCTCCGGACCATTCGTTCGGCCTCTATGGCAGGCGGCGCTTTTTACTCTACCCTGGGTGTGAAACGTGGACTTCCTCCCTCTCTCCCTCTCTCTCTCTCTCTCTCTCTCTCTCTCTCTCTCTCTCTCTCTCTCTCCCCTCACCGGAGGGGCTTTGAATAATAACCGCTCACCTCCCTTTTGATTTGTAACAACTGGCTTATTAATGCAGGGCTGTTTGAAAGGCCAGCTGAAACAGGAACAAGGACAGAGGGCCGTCCGGGGCCAACTGATGATAATTGGTTAGGCTTAGAGCGCCCGAGGAGGTTGGGTGGGGGTGGGGGGGGAGGTGATGGGGAAGGGGAGGGGGTTGAAAAATGGATGAATGGATGAATGATTGAATGAATGAGAACAAATGAAAAGCAACCAGGGGGGATGCTACAGTGGTCCGGCCCGGCCGCGGCCGCCTGAATGAGGGGTCTCGGGGTAGGAGCTGGATGCAGGGACAGCTGGGTGCGTCCATTTTCAATACACGGCTCACCTCTGCTCGCTGATTCAGCCTGGTTTCCAGCCCTCCCTCCTTTCCCCTTTTATTCCTTTCACCAGTCCGCCAGGCCTCAAAACCATTCCTCCTTCTTTTTTTTTGCTTCCCTCTGTACCCGCTCATTTATTCGACTGTGCGCTTTCCTTTATTTCCTGCAGTGTTAATCAGCACGTCCATGTATAAAGCGTTTTAATAAGGGATTAAAATGACATTGAACTGTCTTTATCCACTGATAGTTTCACCTCCACGCGATTTTCAGATAAGAACGGCCTGCTGGCGCATTTTTTTAGGTTTATCTGCGTTGGAACATCTTCGAAAAATACGTTTGACCCTTTTGACTTTTTTCATATGCATGTGGGTGTTTTTTTGCTCTCAGCAGTATTGTAAAAACAAGCCGGTGCACGCGCAGTTGCATACGCAAGCTCTCAGGTGGCGTAATGTGCATGCCAAACCAACAGGTGGCGATGAGACTTCTCAGCAGAGCGACGTATCGCCCAATCAGAAGCCTGAAGAAAAGAACTGTTGTTGAATGCTGGAGTTTAATGATGATGGATGTTTTATCTGAGTTCATTTAAAAAAAAAAAAAAAAAAAAAAAAAAAGATCCTACTAGATGACTTCCAACAACAACAGTTTATCGACCAGTTATTATCAGGCGTTGCTTGAAAGATCAAGTCGGATAAAGAAAGGTCACGCAAAACATGACGTCAAACTAAATCTACATCCGTAACACACACACACACACAAACACACACACACACACACACACACACACAGACGGCTGTTTTCATTGAACTGAAAATCTGTTTGTGTGTGCAGGAAAGGCCGCGGAAAAAATGCATGTGCACAAATGAATGATGAAGGCCTGAGTGTTGAGAGTTTGTGGAGTTTTTCCATGGATGTATTGTCAGAACTGGATACCGTATTGGCAATATGGTGGCGTGCCGATTTTGCCCAGTGGCAACTCGAAGTACTGCAGCAAAAGAAAATTCCATGGGCCCAAAAAAGCATTTTTTCCCATAGACTGCGATACAAAAATAAATGCATTTAAAACGGCTGACAGTACGACTGTGACCTGAATCGCGAATCGTAGCAAATCTTTCTATTGTACATTTTTCACTTATGTTCTTTTAGCGTGATGTCACAATGTCGTACGTGTTGCGTCTCAGCTCGTTCTGATTGGCTGCGTCCTGACGTGTCTGTAGTGACTCTGGGGGCCTGAGTTTTTCTTATTCTTGTGCTTAACATGTTTCCCCCTTCACTTCGTCCTAGCTTGTTTGCACCGAGCTATAAATTCAATTATTAGGTGAACCCGCGCGAGTTAAGCAGTGAAACCACCAGTTTTATTTCTTCTTTTCTTGTTTGCCTGCGCATTATCTAGCTGCCTTCTCATTGGCCCGGCTCGCCATATTCATCCGAGCACTCGGCTCACCTGAGTAATGCTAATCAGATTATTCACATATGAAACCAAATCCAATCTAAACAAGATCCCTTGATGTTGCCTGTGCTTCTTGGGCCTCGGCTGATTTCTCTTTGAGCTCGTTTTAAGTTCCCTTTGCATATGCATGGACGTACATACTGCGGCTGACCGGCTGCTTATTTAACATCAAAGTGTAAAAAAAAAAAAAAAAAAACGTATTCAGCTGATTACACGCGGCAAATCGGAGTGTTTTTTTTTTCTGTTTTGTTTTTAATTCCTTTTGAGGGAGAACTGCCACCGCGTGTTTGATGATCTGGCGGACACGTGCACGCACTCTCCGCGGCGCGCACGGCGGCGACCCGGCGTGGTTGCCACCGGAGCAGGTTCTCAGGCCCCAGCCGGGGTCGGCGAGGCGAGGAGGGGGAACCTCGAGGTACGAGGGAACTGGGGAACAAGTTGGAGGTGGGCTGCCATCAAACGATCGACTGTGTTTTTCGCTCTCTCTCTCTCTCTCTCCTCAAACACAACTCACGCAAACACACACACACACACACACACACACACACACACACACACACACACACAATTACAATTTGTCTTAATCACGGGGCCGCCCTCCACTCGTGCAGATTTTCATTGGAGTGTTTTTGTTGCCGTGAATGAGGCACATCAAAGCCGGGGGACGGGGTAGCGGGGGAGGGGGCGTCGCTCACTCGTCTTTTTGCTTTTAATTCACACACGTAACGCGAGGACACACACACGCCCGTACGTGCGGAGGTGTCGGGTGCTGGGTTTGAAACATGTGGCGGGCGGCCAGATGAAAGCAGAAGCCCCCTTTCTGCCCTGGTGCCATCTCTCTCTCTCTCTCTCTCTCTCTCTCACTCTCTCTCTCTCTCTCTCTCTCTCTCTCTACTACTTTGTGTGTCCCTCGGCCTCTCTCCCCACGCCGTACACTCTCCTCCCGGGCAGGTCAAAGTGACCCCTCTCCCACTACAGAGAGCCGCCGTACAATCGGTGGACCTTTTGAGCCGCGTTTGAATCGCCATTCATCTTTCCCGCTGTGCCCCCCCACATGCCCCACCCCCGCCCGCCCCACCTTTTTTTTTCCCCTTCCACCCCCCGCCCTCACACAAGGACTCATAAAAGATCAGAGACGTGTAAAGAAAGCATTTGTCTCTGTGTGCTGATTGTGCAGACAGCAATTCAGCAGCAACAGGTATCTTTTTTTTTTTTTCTTTCATATTTGCCGTCGTCGCAAGGACGGCGGTGTAGCTTGGAAGTTGTGGTCGATGGCTTAGATCTGTAATGTTTGGTTTGCCAGGGGAATTTTTCTCTTCTGGGAACTTGTCAAGTGAACATTTCAGTTATTGCTCCACAGAGTGGAGTTAAGTTAGGTGCAGCTCAGGCTACAAGGACGGTGTGATCAAGCTTCCTTGAAGCCTTGACATATTTCAGCGGCCTGGAGTTCCCTGAGAGCCATCGTCACCAAAAGCGCATTCGCAAAGTCATTAGTCAGTCAGTATTATTTACCGGCATTGAGTCCATACCTCCTGCTGCCTGTAGGTGGAGCACGTCAGGCGAACCCTGCAGCCAGTTTGATTCTAGATTTGTCAGTCTGGACTAGGGCTGGGTAATTTTGGTCAAAAATAAAATCCCGATTTTTTTTTTCTCTGAAATCTCGTTAAATATGCTACAAAAACGGGACAAGGGCGTGTTGTATGCGACTTCGGAAAAATAATTTACCAGGTAGTGGTGAGGGCAGCAAACAGAATCACTTCTTGGTTTTAACACCTGCTGTGGCTAGTGCAGATGCGAGTAAACATAGGTAGCCAGTTAACAGCTTCCCGAGGGGGGAGGAGGACTACGGTACCCAAGAGGCGCCAACCCGGAAGCATGAAAGAGGAAAATCGATTTTCCGATTTTCCTCTATTTAACATCGTTACGACTAAAAAAATCTGATTTCGATTTAAAATCGGTTAATCGCACAGCCCTAGTCTGGACTTTTCGATTCGATTCAGTTGGTCTGATTTTTGGTTAGTTGGACCCTTTAGATCATCCTGTGCTGTTTTACCGCTCTGGCTTTTTGTCCACTGGTGGGACGCGACAATGACAACAAGAAGCGATGATGCTTTAAAAGCAAATGTCCTGAACTAGAGATGTTAGCAATTAATCGATTATCGATTCATTCTCGATTAAGAATTTAATCGATTAAATTAAATTAGTCGCAATAAATTGAAATTTGTTTTGTTAAATGGCGTGGTGTATACCTAAAACATGTTACTTTTAAACAACTTTTAAAAAAAGTTGAAATGTGACCCATTAGAAGTCAACTTAAAGTCAGGGGATAAATGTTTCGGGTGTTTTTACTACTATCTAATGTAAAAATTGGTCACATTGGACCCTCAACATTATTTAAGGGTTATATAATGTGTTCCTTACGCATTTTTCATTGTGAAATTTAGGTTCTCATGAAAAATTGCCTCTTATCAATTAATTGTTAATCGATCGATAAGGTCAATCAACTAACGATTAATGAATTAATCGATAATTTGCATCCCTATCCTGAACAAGTCAAACATACCAACCATAGGACAGAATCAGGCACCGGATGTGGTCCTAACAGATCAGATTTTAGGATTGGATGTGGAAATCGTTCACACTTCCCCACTTTGCAGCCCGACGCATTTTTCGGAATTGCAAAAACAGCTACAAGACTTGATCAGTATTAAGATTTCCGCAGGTATTTGAATGCATTCTGTGGCGGCCGAGCGGGACGCCAACGTAAATCCTTTTCGTTTCACTCCTGGTCAGATAAAAATAAACGAGAATCCTGCCTCTGATTGGACTATTGTGCGGAGTCGCGATGTGCGCCTGCGATAGAAGAGGAGCCGGACAAACTTCTCACTGCTGTCTGCCTTCATCTCTCCCCCCCAACCCCGTGTTTGATCTCTCCATCTCCCCCTTGTGCAATCCTCCCCTCCCCCCCGACAGCCTTTTTGCTCTTTCCGTCTAGTTTTTCCCTCCGAGTTGTTTCCTTTTGTCGGAGGGCCGCACGTCAAACAGGCTGGCACACGCTCTCCTTTTTTTCCCCCATCCTGTTTTCCATCCCCCTCCCCCCCCAAACACGGGATAGCAATCTCCCGTCCCTCCTTTTCTTCCTCCACTCCTCCTCACTAGGCCGAGCGAACCAGCCCCCGTGTTTCCCCCGGAGATCGTGCGGATAAGGGACACCTGTCGGAGTCGCGGCGGCGCTTGCGTGTGGCCGCCGAGCAGGTCGCGCTCCGGGTGTTTGGGCGAAGGGGGAACTTTGAAGGGTCCCCGAGACAAAGCAGCTGCCGGGGCCAAAGCTGCGCAGTTACCAAAGATGTATTGGCCTTTTAGTGCGCGGTGTTGTGACTACCGGGAGAGGCTCTGTTCGCCGCAGAATTACTTCAAAAGTAGTTTTGGACATATTGAAGTATGTTTGTTTCTCAGGAGCTTTCTTAAGTCGAGAGTGGGCATTGTTAGTTAAGCAGGAGTCTTTCCTTGAACTGCTGCAGTTTGACTTTCTGCGCCTTTGGCTGTAACGACGATGTTACTGGTCAAAAACTGAACTCTAGAGACATAAAATACACCTCTCACAAATGGTTCAGGATATTTTGCTTTGGGATAAAGATTCAGATTACACCTAAAATGTACTGTAACCAGGGCTGTCAGTCGATTAAAAATTTTAATCGCGACTCGATTAATCGAGTCCTGAGTTAACTCGCGACTAATCGCAAATTAATTGCACTTTTTTTTTTTTTTTACCCTGCTCCAATATTCTGTTTTTGTTTCCATTGGAACGTTCCAAAACGATTACATACTTGCGATTTACTTACTTGTGTGTGTTTGTAGGTTTCGTCTCTCTCGCAATCTGACACTAGATACTGAAAAATATAACACACACAAATATGATTGCGTTTGTCAATTGCGGTATTTCATCTTGCAATTTCATCATTGCTTTTATTTTCGCCCCAACAATAACCCCCACAGTCACACTTGATTTGACCTTCCGTAACCTTTTAAATGCACATGTGCTGTACAGCTGCCCAGTGTTGCCGCGCTCGCCGTGTTACTCTTTAACCAGGTGATTAACCTCAAAAACGTGTCTGATCCGTGAATAAATAATAGATGTTCTGGTTCAGTCACAGTTCTTATTCAAACAGCCCTCTTCATCCTGATGAGACCAAGTGTGACGCCCAAACAAAAGGTCACATGATGAGTCACTGAGATGTCTTTTTTTTTTTTTTTTTTTGGTTTGCTCCACCCACCGCTGTCGTTAGCGTTTGTTTGAATAAATACAATAAAAGAAATGGCCATGACATTGCATATTTCTTTCTAGACGCCCTGCTGTTCTGATGTAATATCAGTGTAGCGAGAACTTTTGGACATTTGGAAAGAGAATTTTATTCTCAGTGTTTATACCTTTGAAATTTTTTTAACAAATGCAACACCTGAAAAGGAAAGTTTTGCACAAAACTCTGTTATTTTTGCAAACTGGCCTGACTGCATAATAATGATTCAACTTTCTGGCCTTGCTTTTGCACCAGAGTCTTCAGGCTCTTTGCCAGTGACGATTCTTTCACAATAATGTCTCTTTTGCAATGTTGCTCACTTGATTTGGTTCTCTGCATGTAGGAGCCTTCTTTTCTTTCTGCAGCAGGAATCACAAGCATGTAAAGTAATAAAACTCCACCCGAATTTGGTCAAAGTCACGCGGCTCTTATAATCTCTCAGTTTTTTCCCAGTTTAATGTGGTGAAGGTCCCTCCTGCTGTACCTGGAAAAGTGCTGGAAGTTCTCATCTGTACCTGGACGAACAGCTGGACTCATTTTGCCCTTGTTTTGTTCGTTTTTGTTATCTGCTGAGCCGAACGCTGTGCTGGAGAAGTACGGTATTTAGTAGGTAGCCATAAACTGACACATATTAACAATAAGATACTCGACAACCTTTGCCCTGAGATTGGCCTTTTTACAGTTGCCTCCATCTGACAGTTAACAATAAAAGACAACTTGTGCAACAACATCCGGATGAAAAGCCACCATAAAGGCCTAATTGGGCCCGCTCAGCGCAGATGTCGTTAGCGAGTGTTGGGCTGCGGGGGACGGGGGGCAATAAACTACTCGTCGACGACCGGTCGGCTCGCACGTGGACGCTCAGGTCTCTTGGCTTCCCCCCCTTCCGCAGGCTGCCAGCGTCTGGTCGGACTCTCCAGAGGAAAGGCCAAGGTCTGCTACTACAGCGGCTGGTACTACTGCCAGAGCTGCCACCAGGACAACTCCTTCCTCATCCCCGCGCGCCTGCTGCACAACTGGGACACCAGCAAGCATAAGGTGCACAAGCAAACACAGACAAAAGTAAAAAATAGTGTAAATGCCAGCTGAAAATCATCTGTTTTAAAGCATTGAACAAAGTTTTACATCAGGTAGTTTGAGATTTCTTTATCGTTCATGGCAGCTGGTTTTAAAGGTCTCTTATGATGATGATGTCATGATGTTCATTTTTGAACCCCAGCTCCACTTAAGTAGCCTCACATAGTTAAGCCACCCCTCACACATACAAAAAAAACCTCTGGATTTTCCAATAAGCAGAATATTTAGCCCTGTGTTTGCAGCTTCCTGTAAATACTTGTCAGTTTTAGCAGGAAGCTAGTGCTAATTGATGCTTTGTTGGAACTTGTTTGCATGGGGACATCAACAAGGGGGAGTCAGTGGGTGGGGCCAGTACCTGATCTCGTTGTCACTAGTCCTTAGACAGGAACTTGTGCCCTTTGTGACATCACAAAAGGCTGGTTTGCACATATGCAAAAGCAAGCAAAAGAAAGAGTAAAGAATGGGTTTGGCTCTTTTATGAGGAGTTCACTGACAGGCTGCTAATCCGAGACATGTGTCACCTGTTCAGGTAACAGCAGTAGTTCCTCCTGTAAATCGCAAACTGTCTCTTTTCTCAGGTGTCCAAACAGGCCAAGGAGTTCCTGGAGTTTGTGTACGAGGAGCCTCTGCTGGACGTCCAGCAGCTCAACCCCTGTCTGTACGAGCACTGCGAGCCGCTGAGCACCGTGCTGCGCCTGCGCCAGCAGCTGCAGTCGCTGCGGGCCTACCTGTTCAGCTGCCGGGCAACCGTCGCCGAGGACCTCAGGCGAAGGTAGGCGGGACCTCGCACCTGCAGGGCGAACGTTTCGAGCGCCGTGTCTCCGAATCTCTGAATGGATGTTCAGTAACGTCGAGTTTATGATATTTATTATGCAGCACAATAAGAGAAAAATATAGTGATGCAAGATTGTTTGCTTTATTTTTCACATACATGTAAATAGATGTGACATACAAACAAAGACTGAAGACGGCCTTCAGAACAGAAAGTACAATTTAATAATAAGTAATGTGTAAAAATGTGTAATAAGTAGTAATGTGTAATAATATGTAATAATGTGGATATAACAAGCAACAATAGTAAGAGATAACAAAAATGATCTTATCTGAATTTAGATAGTTATTCTAGTGATCAGGAGCTTGCAGTTGAACTCATTATACTTGAGTAATAAAAGCCACAGTGAGTCCAGAAATAAAGGATACGTATATCGTAGAGTAATTAAACCAAGTTAATTAATAATATGGCAGAAGTCTGACCTAATTACAAACTTTCTCGTTGGCATTTTTGCACGCAGACTCTTAAGACTAATTTCATCCAAAAGCACACAGAATCCTCGCAGTCAAACCAACTACAAAGTTTCTGCCGTGTTGAAGTTGCACGGCTCTGATTTACTAGTTTAATAATGTCGTCGGATCCTGCGACGTGTTAGCGTCTGAAAAATCACATCCGTTGCTAGCAGTTAATCCTTCTGGCGCTTCCTGTCATTGACAACTTAAAACCTTTAGAGGGGGGGAAATTGAACAGAACACACAGGTATGAACGTGTATATTTTGTTATTTTGGATCCCAATGTGGTTTTATTACTTAAAAAAAAAAAAACCCACCCCAAATAGCTTCCGAAGAAGACGGAGCCTTACCGAACCCATTTCAGAACCGTATCACTTCTGTTTACCTCTGTCCCATTAGCTAGCGCCGGCTAGTGCCCCGCCACTTCTAAACACAGCGGGATTGATGAGGGCCGTGGCGCTAAAACCTTCCCCTGGTCATTAGTCTTGCCGTGAAAGGGGAAAACTGAAGGGAGAAGCCTGTGGGACACATCTGCACAAAGGAGCTGCAGCGGGAACCGAAGGCGCTCGGGGTGTCCCGTAGTTCTGGGCCCGGCTCGGGGGCCATCTGACAGCAGGCTGCTGCACGTCCGGGGGGATTAACTTATTATTTTAGCGCATGCCTCCATTAGTGAGTAAACCCCGTAAGCGATTGTGTTTTATTTGGGCAAACCTCCTAGTTGCCATGCTGTTTGAAAAAAGGAAAGGAAAAGAAAAGAAAAGTTGCGTTTTCGGGGTCACGCGGAGCACAACGCCGGCCTTGATCACAACATTAAGAGTTGCAGTAACATTGTAACAGAATGAAAAATAACACATGCACCTTGCTCACGGACCCTTTTGTGAGTGCTGAGGGCAAGTAAATCGCATCAACTGTGATACTGCTATTAATTCAAAGGTTTTTTTGTAGCATTCGTTAAAATTTCCAATTGTTTGTATGCACAAATAGCTGGTCAGCCAATCACATCACTGCTATTTAGTGCATGAAGGCATGTAGTCAACCATGTGGCTTTGGATAAATTGGATTGAAGTGATTTTGAACGCAGTGAAGTTGGTCTGTTCTGAGTATTTCACACGCTTCGCTACGTCGTCCCTCAGCGCACGGTTACAACGCAGCGATGTGGCGATATCGGAACCGTGTCTGCCGGACCCGAAAATCCTGCGCGGAGGGCGCCGTCGAGCCGTGAATTAACATCTTTCCCTCCGCCCACGAAAGCTGCGGAAGTGGAAGCGCAATTCAAGATTAGCGTTCTGATCTCGACGTGTGTGAGATCTTAATATCAATCGTGCCTTTCATGACCAGCGCACAATATAAGAGTGCGTTTTCATCCGGACACTAATTAACATGTAACTAATGTTCGTTTGATTGCGGCGTGTTTGATTACTTGGGGTGGGGGTGCTGTGTGTGTGTATGTGTGCGGGGGTGTGTGTGTGTGTGTGTGTGAGATTAGTGGTGCCCCATTGTTATAAACTCCTCTGTTTACTATGTTACCATTGGTTACCTCTTTAACATTCATAAGACGGCATACACACACACACACACACACACACACACACACACACACACACACACACACACACTTATGAATACACATGTTCTTGTGTGTTTTCTTTTGTGACACTCATCACTGGCTCAGACGGGATTTAACATGGTGCCATTTATCCTAGTGGCCTGATAGTAGGTGTCAAAACATCAACGCACACACACGCACGCACACACACACACACACACACACGTACACACACATGCGTGCTTGTGGCGCTCCTCCCCCCAGCTCAGGATTTTAGATTCAAATCAGGACTTTCAAGAGAACTGGCACACCGGTGGTTAAACATTATTCAGGCTAATGTTTAACTCCAGCTTGTCGTCACTTTTCAATATTGTGTTTGTGCAGGATCGAGCTTCTTATTGTCTTTATTCAGGGACCTGTCTAATCTAAAATGCACATTTTTCTCCCTGTTTTCTGTCCCCTTCTTTTGTCCTCAGGATCTTCCCCAGAGAGTACCTGCTGCAGCACATTCACCTGTACTCTGTAGCCGACTTGCAGCAGGTAGGTGCAAACACACGCACGCACACATGGATGTAGTTCACCTGAAACACCAGAAAGCTGGGGTTACGAGGCAGCAGTGACCACAGCGAGGTCTGTTTGGGTAACTGCCTCTGTCGCACAATGCAATTATAACATTGAAAAAAATGTGATCAATGCGAAACTTAATAAGATTTAAGAAAAAAAAGAAAAACTCTCTCACTGCAAACAATCGCATCAGTCACAAAAGTCGCAAAAGTCACAATTATAATAGTATGATATATAGTATAGTAATAACATATATAAATATATATATACGTATATATATACACACACACACACACACATATATATATGTATATATATATATATATATATACATACATACATACATACATACATACATGTATACACACATACATACATACTTTAAAACAGAAAAATACATGCTTATAACTCTAGAATCAGCTTAGTAAAATAGTCACTTATATAAGTATTTAAGTATTTTGGAGGTTGGAAAGAACAAAATGATAAGATAAAAATGTTAATTTGCACTTTGCAGCATCTCAAAGTCACATTTATGCAAATCAAAAGCCATTTCATAAAAATAAAAAAAAAGGCAAAAAAAAAGCAACAACGAGCCAGTTCTCAGAGAAGGGCTCTTCTTTGAGAGCTCCTTCACATTTCTTGCATTCATTGAACTGGTCAGTTTGTGGCCACTTCCTGGTTGCGTGTCCTCTGCTGGATGTAAGAACAGCTTCCCAGAGCTGCAGCGCTGATGCAAAACTGCCTCCCACCCTCACGGCTCTTTTCCCTGAGGATGCTCCAGAGGTTCTCAATAGGGTTGAGGTCAGGGGATGATGGTGGCCGCACCATGAGGTTTCCTCCTTTTATACCCGTGGAAGCCTTGGGGGTATTTTTAGCTGAGTGAGATGGTGCGTTGCGCTTTCTATTTTAACAAGATGTTTTTTTTTCTTTCTTTCTTTCTTTCTTTCTTTCTTTCTTTCTTCTGGCTCTTACCTTTTTACTCAACTCCGTGAGAGCCCTGAATGAGAATTCCAATGGGCCTTGTCTGTCTGGTTGCACACAAATTAGAAAAAAACACATCAGTCTGGACGCATGACGAGACCAGCCTCATTCACCCTAAAAAAAATATTTCCTGAAACTGAGAAATGCTTAAGTTCTTCACAGCTTCTTCCTTGTTTCCTCACCAAGTAACCTCAAAGTTCCTCAACCTTCATGCTTTCAAATCTCAACGTCATCTCTCCGTTTCCCGCCGTTTATTAATTCAATTCATTTTACCCCCCCGCCCCCTCTTCATACGCCGACGTGAGATCGAACGAGGTTCACCTCATTCTCTGAGTAAACATGACCTCTCTGGTGTTTCTTTGGCACCTGTCCATATCATAACAGCGATAAGAGCGAGTAATACCCTCTGAGAAGCCCCATTTAGCGCAGGGGCAGCGCTCTCAAGGGTCCTAATCCAGCAAAACAATGGCCTCAGTGGAAAGAATTCCTGCGTGGCCCTCGCGGAAACCCTTTTTTTGTTTCGCACGTCTTATTGCTGTTGACCGCAGTTGCTCCCTGCGCCTCCTCCTAACACACTGGCCCGGTTCTGGTTTTGCCGTCCCTTCACCCCGATTCGACTGATTCGGCCTAAAATTCCGCGCCTGCAGTTTGAACTGTTGTTTTTTTTTTTTAGTTTTGTTTTTTTTGTTTTGTTCAGCATCCAGGAGTTGAAGAGATGAGGGAGGGGGAGGTGGAGTGGGGGGCAGGTCAGCAGAAAAAAAAAAGGGACCCCCAAATGACTGAAAAGTTCTTTTGTCCGTCACTATGTCGACGATGTCGCCCCCTCCCTCGCCCTTTTCTCCTCCAGCCCTTCCTGACTCGGGAGCCTCAGCCAGAGGCTCTCACGGCGAAAGCGATTGGAGCCCCCTCCTCCCTCCCTTCTCCACCTCCTACCCCCCCCCCCCCCCCCAACTCCCCCTCTCCACCCGCCGACCCCTGTGTTTCTCCGCTTCGCTAATTGGTCACATTCAGAATCAGCAGGCAGGAAAACAAAGCGTGACATCCCACCATTCTTCCCCCGGCATCTCCCCCGCACCCCCGCCTCCCCACCCCCTCGGCCTCACGCACGCTCCGCGAAACGCGTCCCCTCCCGCCCTCACCCCGGACCACCACCAGCACCACCACACACACACACACACACACACACACGCCACCCGACTCTCGCTTTCGTTCGCAGCTCGAACTCTCCGTCAAACTCGGCCAAGACGCAAAACTGTTTTAAGATTTTGCGGCAGCAGCGGCTCTCAGCGACCCCCCCCCCCTTCCCTCCTCCCCCACCCCCCTCTAACCTCCCGCTCTCGGAGCTTCTGCGGCGCCGCGCCTCTTAATTGGTTTTCCATATTAACAAGCTTGTTTCTTTTCATTCAGCCCCCTGAATAAAACGCTGCTCTTCATCAACGTGGCTTTTTTTGTTGCCGCTCAGAGGTCAGCGAAGGCTAAACTCACCCCCGCCCTCCCCCAAAACCCCAAGCCCGAACCCGCTCCCCCACCCCTCCTTCCAGAACTAAACACAGGGGCCATGCTAGCCCCTCCAAACCCCCCCAAAAAAGCATATGTGTTTGTCTAAGGACTCCCTGCCCACTCGCCTCCTACGCTGGCTTTGAGAGCACGTGCAAGGACCACAGTCGCAGGTTCAGACTGCAGGCGAATCTGATTCAAATCAGATTCCTTCTCAAATCCGATTTTTTTGGGGCTGACTGTCCACACTGTTTTTTTTAGCAAGTGTCCAAATTGGATCTGGCTGTTCAAACTGGTCTGAAGTCAAAACCCATCGGTGTGTTTCGAGCTGTTCACACTGAGACACATCTGTCCAAATCCGTTTTGCAAAAATCGGATCGGAATCGGATTTGTGACTGTTCAGACTACAAAAGAGCCATCCGGTTTTAATCTGGATGGGCTGAAAATCGGATTTTGGCTGGCAGTCTGAACGCGGCTAAAGTGTCCGGGTTGGGTTTGCAACAGCCAGGCTTCCCACAGTGACACCCCGGCATTCCCTCTGTGCTTCACCGCACGGCTACAGCGGCTGCGAGGCCTCTTCACTCCAAGTTAAAGGTTTCTCAAAGAGAGAGAGAGAGAGGGAGAGAGAGCCACACATTCTGCTCATGGCTTTGACTTTGAGCGCCCCCCTCCACTTCCCTCTCCCCCAATAAACAATACTGGCTCCCCCAGGAATGTCAATTAGGACAGAGACGAGCCTCCTTTAGTTCCAAGGAGTTACCGGAAAAGGCTCAACGATGATTTAAATTTGTGATGTCTTCAGTTCTTTGGACCTTCTCAGTTGAGCCGTTGTCCAATTTTTTCCACCTTTTTTTTTTTTTTTTTTTTTTTTTTTTTTTTTTTAAAGTTGTATTTTCCTCTTATATTCGGCAACACACATCTGCAAAAGTCTTTTACGCCGCAGCCCCGCTGCCGCTCACAGTAAATTAGAGGTCTTAACCGCCGGGCCCGTGTGTTTTTTCGTCCGCAGAGCCAAAGTACAAATCTGAAACTCAGAATTTTGTGGCCTAGTTCCCTTTAATTCCATTAATTTTTTTTTTCTCCCGCATTTCGGCCGAAATGCTTTTTAACTCGGCAGGTTTTCGGGCTTCAAGAAAAAAAAAATACAAAACGGCCCTTCGCCGGAGTAAATTATTGTGTCTCAGCTGTGTTTGTCCTCTCCAGAAGATTACTTTGCACAGGGGAACTCCCAGATAAGATGGACACCTCTGCATAATACGCTGACAGCCAACATACATTAATTCTGTGTGTGTGTGTGTGTGTGTGTGTGTGTGTGTGTGTGTGAGAGAGAGAGAGGGAGAGACGGAGGCAGAGAGTTATCCAAACACGACTCACCCTGCTCTCTCCTGCCTTGTAATCCCAGCTGGCTTTCTAGTGCTTCATTGGAAGTGTGTGTGCGTGTGCGTGCACGTGTGCGTGTGTGTGTGTGTGTGTGAGGGACAGAGAGCTGAGGGCAGGCGAACGGCTGTTAAACAGCAGTTTTAGGGGATTAGGAGGTTTTGGACCACAAAGACTCTGCGTGGAGCAACGAAAGAATGGGAGGAGTTGAAGAGGGCGGATGGAGGTGGAGGGAGAGGAGTGTGTGTGTGTGTGTGTGTCGGGGGGGCTGGTGGGGGTGAGGGGGTAAGAGATTTGAATACATGTGAATACAAGCTTCCCTTTCTGACCAATCGAGACTTGGGGAGAGAATTTAAAACAAGTGAGACTTAAGAAGTGATCTTTTAAGTTTGTGCTAACTTTATTTGGCATCTTCCTGCCTTTGGGTGCCTTTTGCTATCCCAGTTTTAGAATGGGTGACTCTATTGCACATTGTCCTAAATAACCAATCGACTGAAAAGAAAAGTGGGTTTTATGCTGGGATAAACTCAGACGTTAATCAGGATGTTACTGACAACACATCGGTAGTCGAACTGCAAAAACGAAATGTTATCGCACAAGAGGAGGCTGCTGAAACTTGCTAAACTACACATGAGGCTTATCAGAGTCATACATTGCGACTATGAAGATTAGCTCAGTGCTGGGAACTGCTCCTGAACCAATGTTTTGTTTCAATGTGACAGTTTCTCATATTTGAAAAGCTAATCGCGAGAAGATAAAAGATAAACTATATAACAGAGGAAACATGGAGTGTTTGGGGTTTTCCTGTGAATTGCAGGTTCTTTCCTAGTGGATGGTTCCACTGAGAATCTGCCACTGCTGCTGCCTTAGTACCAAATTTCTAATGTGACCAGAAAAACGCACATTAGAACGGCAGCAGAATCTGGGTTTTCGGAACCAAGGTATGAGTCTCGAACAAGGAAACAGTTTAAAAAGTGAGATTGAGTGAAGCCTCCTCAGCCTGGATGAGCTGATTTCCTCATTCACCGACTTTTACTGTTTTCTTAAACTGTTCTGTCCCTTTGCTGCCTCCCCCCATCCAAACCCCTCCCCCCAGAGTCCCTCCAGAGCTACCAGTCAGCCACCAGTGCTGTGCTGCCAGTGGTTTGATTCTGCCCAGTCCAATTATAGAGGGCCTTAATTACTGGGCCTGTCAGCCTCCATCACGAGAGCCATTCGTCATGTGGACCGGGTTGGACCGGGCTGAGTCGTGGGGTGGGGTGGAGTGCGAGGGGGTGGGGGTGGTGGTGTTGGGGGGGTGGGGGGTTCCACTGTGTCTGGAAACCTATTTGTCCCCTCTCTTGATTTTTTTATGGGGCAGTTGCACATTTGTCACACTTGGTTGTTTTAAAGAGTGACATAATTGAGTTTAAGGCAAGCTGAGGAAACTGAATCAACGCACTTCTCCCCCACTCGGCCTTTAAGTCGTGACGGCTTTACACCTGGTGTTAAAGCACCTTCTGTGCGGTTGGGTCTGCAACTGTATGGAGCCGAACGGGTTCAGGATGCAGCGAGAAACCGATTTTGATCTCAACTTGCATTGTTAGCTGCATCCAATACGAGCGTGCAACAACAAAATCCTGCTACTTTCCAAGTCAGACTTATAGTCGCCTGCTGAATTTAGTCTGGGTCCTCAGCGGCTCGAAGGGCAGCTTGCAGCAATGCCTTCTTGTTTTTGTCATTGGAAGGAGTTCAACTGGAAAACGCTTTAGATTGGAGTTTGGCAAGATGGATGTTTGTGGTTTTCTGAGTTAAAATGCCACTATTTTAGCTGCTTTGCAGAGTTACCATTTCTGCAAAATCACTGTCTCAAATCCATACCGTGCAACTGTATTGGCCAGGACGTATCGGTTTTGCGGCTCTGAAAGACGGACGCCAAAAAAATGGAAGTTGCGTTGGAAGAAAAAAGCCGTCACGGGGTGTGATGTGGTCACCTGCCGCTAGGAACATCTGGGGGAAGCAGCAGCACGTGTGAAGATGACTTTGGTAACTCAATGCTCCTCATTGTGGGAAACCAAATTGTCGAGCATTTGCAGTCCAGTGCTCTTGACGTTTCTGAATACTGCAAAATCCACCTTAGCAGTCATGCTAAATCAGTCAGTTCCTCTTCCTTTGATGTCGTAAAAAAAAAAAAAAAAAGAGGCAGGGAATCCTCGAACAGGCACACCTTGGTTCCTCTTTTGGAGAACATCTTGTACACATGTCCCCATCCAAAACACATAGAGGGTCCAGCAAAGTATCAGTTTTAGTACGAGGCTGTAAACACAGGGTTAAATACACTGCTTGCTTTTTGTTTTCTTTCGTCAAGCCACTTCATGCATGTGAAGGCTGTGGCCGTCAGTCTTTACAGAGTAGGGTTGCCATGTTCTCAACCATGTGTTTTTGCTTTCCCCTTTTCCGCTGTTTTCTTCAAGTGATTGTTGCCCGTTTGGCACAACAAACCCACTGAGAAACGAAGTGCACGGCTGATGTGATGCGCGCGTTCGCCGCTGCTAGCGTCCAATCACAGGTCGCCGAGCGCGCTCCTCGACCGTTTGACCGTAAAGGCCGAGTGGAAACTCGTCCCGCTGACTGGAATCCACTACACAGTCATTAAGCTCAGTCTTGTGTGTCTTTGTCTCTGCTGCGTCATTTACAGTAAAAAAAAAAAAAAAAAAATAGGATCAGGGCGTCTCAACGTGCTCTTTTCCTTACTGCAACCTCTTTTCCTCTCCTTCGTGTACCAAAAAAGCGTTGAGGGGAGGTGGGTTGCCAGGTGGAACCACTTGTAACTGAATGCAGCCATTCGCGGCGACTCAAGATCTCTCCTCGAGCTCCAGTCTCTTATCACACACCCTGTTTGTCTTCCTTCTCATCATCTTTACAGCACAAAACCCAAACCCCAGTTGTCAACACCCTCAACTCTGTTTGAAAAGAAAGCGTATCCCAGCCTTCTTCCAATCCAAATGAATCAGACCACAAGAAGAGAAAAAAATTAGGAAGGAGATTTTTATTTATGTTTTCAAGTTGAAATTTCATGAATAAAGCAAAAAAGTTGACGTAAAAAAGACAAAAATTTGTGAATAAAGTCAACGTTTAAAAAAAGACAAGATTTTGTGAATAAAGTCAATAAAGTCTTCTGCTTTCCTGCAGGTGATTGACGGGAAACTGGCCCCCTTCCTGTCCAAGGTGATCAAGTTTGCCAGCTCGCACGTCTTCAGCTGCAGCCTGTGTCGGGAGAAGGGCTTCATCTGCGAGCTCTGCCACGACGGCCAAGTGCTCTACCCCTTCCAGGAGAGCACCACCAAGAGGTACAGCCTCTCTTTCATCCTTTAGTGTAATTTGAAAAAGCGGGCGCCGGGGTGCTCAGATGAGGCTATTTTTAGTGTAGTTGTATCAGATAAGACCGGCGGGTAACGTGCAAATGTTTGGTTTCACCGCTAGAAGTTGGGGTCTCTTCTGCAGACCTTTCGTTTCCTGCGAAGAGTTTATTCTTGAGTCCCGATCGATATTCTTTATTTTTGAGCCGCATTCACTTCAGGTCGCGTTCAAGTGGGGCTTGTAAACATTTTTGGGAACCGCAACCAAAAGGTACTTTGGCTTCCTCCCAGAGTCCCAAGACTTGCACACTGGGCTGATTGAGTGCATCCATCCATCCATGCATCCAGTGTGACTGTGGATGGATGGTTTGCTGCCTTCACTCCAAAGATAGCGGAGATAGACTCCAGTAACCTATGAGCCAAACTGCAGGATAAGTTGGATGGAAGAATGAATGGAGATCCATCTTCTGCCTTCTGCCTGCCCATGTGACTCGATGGCCGTCGCCCCCGACGTGATCCAGAGCCTCAAGCTCTTGTCCCTTAGACCGAGAGCGGCAGCAGAAAGACGGATAAGCGGCCAGCAGCTCTGACTCCCAGGAGACTCGGAGATGCTGACAGCCGAATCTGGACAGTGACTCGCACACTCGCGCACCTCGTTTGTTGAGTTGTGTTTTACGACGCGCCGGAGGAGTGCTAAGTGTCGTCTTTATCTGCCGCACTTCCAAGAACTGAAGTGGACTCTGTTGGCTTCATTGGTCAATGGTAAGATGAAGAAATGAGGAACAACGGAACGCGAACACAGTCCCATAGTGAACAGATTCAAAATCAGGTCTTTAACGTTGTCCTCTGCTGCCTTGTGTTGGAGGTCGTCGGCAGTGTTGCTAATTAGAAAAAAAGCTATTAAGCGACAGACGTTTACGACTTTTGAGCTGTTAAATGGAGTCGACACGTTTAGCCCGCCCTTGCAATAAAACACGTCTTGTTTTTTTTTAGAATAAAATCCAAGTTTGTTTAAAAAAAAAGAGAGCCAACGTTCAGCAACCTCGACAGTTTCGTGACAGTTTTTTGGAAAATGTTGATAGTTTATGCCTGAATGCATGCAAAAAGGATTGTGCAAGAAAACCCAATATATAACGTGTACAATGTACATACATGATACATAAAATGTATATTAAAATGTAGCGAGACATTAAACAGGAAGACACCAAAATGTTGCTGCTACTAATGAAGGTTTGTATCTAAAGTATAAAATAGTAAATAATAAATATGTTAAAGGTCCAGTTTGTAAAATTTGGCTTCGTTTATGTTTTTATGCTGGTAAAGGCTTAACATACTGCCCATAAATACATTAATAGAAGTGTATATTTGTAGTACAATAAAAGCAATTTGGTTTTTCCCACCCTTAAATGGTTCTCGTCTATATAAAAATATACATGGAGCTCTAAGGGTCTCGCTCCTAGTTAGCTGCCATCCTTAGTTACTTTAGTTTCCCTAATTACGAAACACACTGTTAGACTGGCTTACCTAAAGGTTTTTACCCGCTGGACCTTTTAAAACCGGTCATGAGGACAGCGGACGGCGACCCACGCTGCTTCTGTGTCTTGTCGCTGTTGCGCAGGTGCGACGGCTGCGGCGCCGTGTTCCACGCCGAGTGCCGGCTGAAGGCCCAGCCGTGCCCTCGCTGCGTCCGCCGCGAGCTCCACCACAAGATGCCGTCCTCCTTCTGGTCGCCCGACGACGACAGCCCCGGCTGCTTCTACCTGCCCTACCAAGACACCTGAGAGCCGCAACCAGACAACCAAACAAAAAAACAAAAAAAACAGCACAAGGACGGCCAGGTCAGTCGGTCCCGTTGGACCGCACGCCGGACAAAGTGACCTTTTTTCCCCCCTCTGATTTGATGCGTGCGACTCCGGGACAGGAGGACGAGCGCCAGGAAGCCTCTGTCCTACTTTGAGCAGGGAGAAGAAAAAGAAAAAAGAAAAAAGAAAAAAAAAAGAGAAGAGTTTTATCAGGCTTTACGGACTAAACTACGTGTAAGTGTTTCGTCGTGTCTCACGTTTTACAATTGTCATCCCTTTATCACGTCTCCCCCTCCCTTTCACGTACTGTATTTCTTATTGCAGGGGTAAAATGTGTGAGGTGGCAGCCGATGATGCGCCAGCATCGAGTGTGTTTAGTGAGGTTTAGTGACAACGTGTTAATAATTTAATAAGAGCATACACACACACACACACACACACACACACACACACACACACACACACAGACTAACCAACTAAAAGCCAAACTACTCTGAAGATTCTTCGACTGTTGATCAAACTTTTCTACCTGGCCTGCAAGAACAATAGAGGCAGAGAGAGGAACGTCTGTGATCACATTAAAGGGACGGGTCGCCCCCAAATGAAGCGAGTTGGCTGGCTGAGGAGGGGTTACAAGTAGCCATTGCAGAGTTTCACACTGAGAAACAATATAATCCCAATGCCGATGCTAGTCTGGTTGCCAGGTTTGCAATTGTCGGCCATTAACGCGGCTGCCGTCCACGAAGAAGCTGCAGCGCAAAGTTTGGCTTAAAACGCTGTTGACGTCTTAACTGTAGAACTCCAGGATGGTTACGTGGAGGAGGAAACGTCGACTGAGCCTCCACCAAGAAGTCGTGGGGGGGGGGCGTTTTCATCTTTGGGCGTTCCTTTCATCCACTCGACTGAACTCCGGGCGGCGCGATCCAGCTACAATTTGCGCGGATCGACCGTTCGAGTGGGAAGCCGATTTTCTAATAAACTCTTGCGAGTCGTGCACAAATAACGAGGCCAACTCTGGAATATTTATACCTCACGTTTCTACCGGCACGGGGTTCGGTCAGCCGCGCTGCTTCGCCGCCCGCGTTGCGCAAATTTTTCACGGCCAGCAGGGAGAACGACGGCACACGAGAGCCATCGTTTTTTTTTTTTTTTTGGACAATTTTTTTTATGCTAAAAGTCGATTTCTTTTGTGGTAAAGGTGAAAATAAATAAATAAATAGATCAATTGTCTCAAACTGCCACAGAAGCACAAACGCTGACTCGTCCACCAGCGGCCATTGCGATCCCAACAAACCGTTGAATTTGAGTGACCGAAAGCTCGCACAAGAAGGACACGTCCAAGATTGAGCGACTGGTTGAGCAAATTATTGACGACTCCGACGTCGGAGTTCCTCCGTCTTAACGCGCTGATGAAAGTGATTGTCAGTCTCTCCGGGCACCTCCTCCTCTCGTCAAGGCAATAATCTGCTTTACGGCTGCTCGTGTGTTTTTACTGCGCACCCCCCCCCCCCCCCCCCACCTCACCCCTTCCTCCTCCTCCTCCTCCCCGCGTCCCGTGTGATTCTGCTCCCCGTTGTACTTTGTTCGTGCGAAACCTATCAAACGCGATAGCGGCTTTAGCTTTTAGTATCTCTATGCAACCTAGACGGCCTTTGTAACCCACCGCTTTTTCACGTTGGCTGCGTTCATGAGTTTTGGCGTTCCGTTTTGGCAAACGGCGATGGCTCCAAGTTGGAAGATGACAGCTTGTCTTCGAAATTATACATTTCGACTTTTGCTTTGATTTCTTTGTCTTTTTTTTTTTTTTTTTTTTGCACCTTTTCAAAACTCTTTCTTCCTTTTTTTTCCCCCCGAGTTTCGAGGTTCTTCTTGGACGAACAAATTTGTTTTGTTGCGAATAAAAATGTTTTTGTGCACTGTGATTATTTTTGCTTTTAAGGATTATTGCGTTTTAAGTATTCTAAACCAGGAATTTTGAGAGTCTGGGTGGAAAATTGCGGCTGCTGTGAAGTCTGAGTCGCCATCTCAGTGTTAATTTATGAACTGGAGCCATAAGAACATTTTGAATTTGAAGGGAAAACAAAGCAACAAAAGTTACTGATGGTAATGAAGCGTGTTCAAACCAAGTCACCGCTGCCAGCTGAGTCTATTTATTTTCTGTCACACCTGCTGACATTGTGGCACCATGTCGTGTGTTTTCATTTGCCTGCTGCTTAATGAAAAAAGGTACTGTAACGTTAAGGGAAAGAGTTTTTTTTATGTTAGAAAAATTCAGAATTTTCATTCTGTTTCTTTAAAATTGAATCTTTATCGGAGCACTCTTGAGCCCAGCAGGTTTAGCCCCTTGTGATGTCAGAAAAGGAGCAGATATCTCAAAAAAAACCCAGTTGGGTGTTGGTTCCTCACCCTCAGTTGTTTTTAATCTCCTGAAAGGTCTTGCAAAGCATCAGTTTTTTGTTTTTTTTTCATGATTAACTGTTTGAAGTTTCTCCACTTGAGCGTAACGAACAAAAAAATTGTAAAACTCGAATTATGGGAACATTAAATTCCAGCAAAAACAGAGTTTTGTACATCGCCCCGAGCCACTTTTAGGGACTCAACAGTGTGTATCAACAAAATACGAATCGATTGCTGTACAACTAATTAAAAGCTGTTGCCCGGATCCTTTTTAATTAATTTTCCTCAACAGCCCCAATAAAGTCACTGAGTCAAAAAGGTTCCCCCGCAGGAGGGAACAGTGCTTTTATCAATTTTTGATTTTATTATGTTGACACAGCCAGTACCATATTTCCACCTTAAACTGACTTTGAGTGATTCACGCACCATACAGTTCTCCAGAACCTGCTGGGCTCCATGCCTCCATGTAGCACCGTTTGCTGACTTTGCATTCGTCCACTTAAGTTTTATCTGTTGCAGTATTTTATGCAGCACGTTCTCCGAGTTTTTTGTTACTCCTGGGTTTTTCAGGTTTTATGTTTACTTGACGGTTTTCTTTCGTGTCGATTTGGAAGCGTCTCAAAGGAAAATGTTTCGTCACGTGAATGAATTCGGGGGCCCGTTTTGGTGTCGGACCGAAGCCAATGACACCCTGACGGGTCCCAGAAGGGAAACTCAAACACTCCATCGTCACCTGATTTATCGCAGTATGCCTGCTGTGTGTTGTGCTTGACGCGTTGCCGCAGGAATATACCGAGTGTTGGAGTGGGTTAACTGCACTAAAAATCCTGTTTTGCACTGGATATTGTTCAATTGTTGTTTCAGCCAATCTCTGATGCAAGTACACCAAGCTGTTATTCTTTGTTTTTGTTTTTTTTTGTTTTTTTTTAATTATTTAAGAAGCCCTTCCTCCCGTCTGGTTTTGTTTCAGCTGAGCTGCTCACTGATGCCAATAAAGACAAACTTGACAAAAAAGTGTTTGTTTCATGCTGCTTTTTTTTTTTTTGTGTCCGTGCAAAGCATCATGGGAAACGCCTGTAAAGGTGGACATGTACACGACTGTCGTATGATTGGACAGTCTTTGAGAGCTGATTGTTTAAAAAAAGAGTAATACAATATTATATAATGGAAATATAAACTAAATGGATTTTCCAGAAACACTGTAGGCACTGTAAGTTGATACTGAACTAAGTTGACTATTGCCCTGTTTTACAGTTTTGTTATTTATTTTTTTTACTTTACCAAGTATCTCAGCTTTTAATGAACCCTGGTGAGTTTGTTTAGTAAGTTATTTTTTTCGCAAACACCAAAAAAACCTCCAATATTTAACTTATTTCCCACTTTAAAAGGCTTTCCTGGGGCCTGAATCACAAAGATCACAGATCAATCAATCATTTCATTCAGACTTATCCATAATTTTCAGTATTCATTTTTTCTTTTACATTTCTTCTATTTTCGACGTGTTGCCAGGTTCTCATGAACCCCGAACGGTTGCAATTTAGATAATGAGATGTTAACAGTGTGATCTGAGTTCTGTATTTACGCTGCCCGCGATGCGTTGCCAAGCATTTTGCCACAGCCGCTGCCTTTTCTGTCATAGAATCTCTTCCTCATATTTTTGTCAAGCCAGCTCTCGTTCCTCACCGCACCGACTCGCCCATCGGTGCGGTTGCTCGCCAACTTGGCGACCGCAATCGCGGTTGGTCTGTTCCAATGAAACCCCTTTGTACGTGCACGCCCACGGCTCTTGATAAGAGTTGATAACCAGCGTTTGTGATACCGATTATCTTGTTTGACCATTGTCGGGGTAAGCTGACCCCGGTTAAGCTGAGTAACCCAGGGAAAGGTAAACCTACTGGATGCGCCATGTCAACCAGTGCGAAGGTCAATAAATCACACGCTGTGCTGTCATTGCTTCCCTGAGGTTTCTGTGATGACTCACCTGTCAGGACATCCAAGCAGGTAATAAAATCAGACAAACAACTCGCATGCCTGCCAAATCTGTCGTGGTAGGAACAAAACTAAACTCAATGAAGGTTAGGTTTATTATTAATATTTATTCAGTTTTCTAGCATGGCTTAATTCTTTCACTGAAGACTTCAATCTAGAGTCCTTTCGCCCTGTCTGACTGTTGCAGGACCAATTAGGTTCTATGAAGGCTCTCTGGCCAACAGTGAGATACTGTTAGCTTGCTAGCGTAGTTGTCACTTTGATCAGAACGGAACATTTTCTCATCCGCGGAAGAGCAAAAAAATACTCTTGACCAGCTTTTGGGTGGAGTTCAGTTCAACACCACCACATCGATGCACCCACCAAAGTGTCAGTCCTCTTGCAAACAAGAAGTTCAGCAAGTTATTGTTGCTCAACTGGTAAAGACGAAATGTGATCAGCTCACCTTCAAGTTGTTACTGAGCAACGGGCTGCACCTTCACTGAACATTCTGAAGGACTGTTTCCTACATGGGAAAAGATTTGAGCAAATGCCAGGTCATGCCAGATTACATAACATCTTGAACCTTTAACAAAAAAAATAGAAATGATAAAAGCTCCAAAGGAACATGAGGAAATGTCAAGAGATGAGAAAATCTGCGTTTCAATTACCACTAAAACTGCGCAAAACCCAAATATCGCAATAAAAACTGCTAATGGAAAACCTAAACTTAAAAAAAAAAAACACTTTCAAATATGTCTAATAGGTTTTTACGCTCTCATGAGATGGTATTTCAGACATATCGATACAGAGGTATATCGCAAAAGGGTCATGGAAACGTGGACGTGGCGTACGGTGTCATGTGACCAGTTCACTTCAAGTAAAAATGGCAGGTTATGTTTGAATGGAGGAGTAGACTGAATATTTTTTCCAAGGAATCAAAGAGACAAACATAACAACCTTTCTTGACGGCAAACAAGCGTAAACAAACCAACAGGCAAACGTAATTCTCGTGAAATCTCGTCGCCCGCAAGAGTTTTACGAGAATTACAGCTCATCCGCTTCACACCATTCAATGGAAGCACCTGCTAATCGCGATTGCACTTCGTCAAAATTGCTTTTTATTTTGAAAACCGTCATGGAAACGCAGCTCTGGGCTCCTGAGGTTGAAGGTCAGCGGATCCCACGGACAATCGCGAAAAACAAAAGACAAGACGGTGCTGTGAGAACGAGGTTGCCAACAAGCTGGCACGGCAACGCGTTCGCTCGCGCCCGATTTTCAGGTCACGGGCTCGACCTCAAACGGAGCGGCGGGGAGGAAGGAAGAAAAAAAAAAAAAAAAGCAGCAGCAGCAGCGTCATGTGAAGAAAAAAAAGAAAAGGGGGAGGAGGGGGGGCGGGGAGGGGAAGGTGCACGCCAACCTGCCCCGGGTGAATCTGCATATTGTGCGAGCCAACGCCGGGAGCTTTCTCGTCTCGGGGACCCTCGCTGATGCATGTCGAGCGGCCGGCCAAATTGAAGCTGAGTGTCGACCGCGCTTAATTGTCATCGCCAATTAGCGCATTGTGGGACGGCCACAATGGATCAACTGTAGCGAGTAGAAGCAAGTCCTTTGTGCTTGTCCAGTGGCCTGCGGGCCAGTCAAGACTCATTTGCGGGGAGGTTGGTGGGGTTGGGGCGGGGGGGGGGGGGACAACGGCGGAGCAGAAATGCCTACGAAAATGAAAACAAAGGACGGTTTAAGGAGAAAAAGAGGACGGAGGGAAGAAAAAGACAAGAGGAGGTCGAGGAGGGAGGGGGGTGGGGGGGGGCGGGGGAGGGTGGACAACGGTCACAGGGGAGTGAGGGACCGGGGGCCTCTGCTCTCTCTCTCTCTCTCTCTCCCAACATGAGAGGATGCACACACACACACACACACACACGGTAGCCACCCCCCCGCCTCTGTCCAAACCCAACATGTAGCGAGCTGCTGCTGCTGCTGCTGCTGCTGCTGCTGCACAAAAAAAATGCTGGCAGGGCCCCCGCTTGTTCCCACTGACCTGGTTGTTCAGGGGCTCGCTCGACCGGGTGGAGCCCGACAGCCGGCGCTGCGTGCCGCTTCCATCAGCGTTAAAGGGCACGTCTGCGTTTTAATTCTCCCCCCGCAACCCCCCCCCCCCCAAAAAAAAAAAAAAAAAAATTAAAAACTGCGCTTTGCCGGTCGCCTGCGATCGAGCGCTAGCAACCGACCGCTCGCTAACGCCCGGCAAAACTCTCAAAACTGGAATTCCTCAAGATAATGAAGGTAGAAGAAGAAGTTGAAGGATACATTTGGATTATTTTTGGATTTCGTGTGCTTTTATGGACAGATGTGGCAAATCTCCTTGTGGCGAAACACGATTTCTGACGCACGTAAAGTTGCAACAACTGTGTTACAACACAGCGCTGAGAGCGATTTTTCTGGTCTAGTTTGACCTCGAGCAAGTTGTTGCCATGGTTCGTTGAGAACACATACCTGGTGGGCGGGGGATTAGCACCTGAGTCACTTGGGTTGCGATGTCATTGGTCAAAAATGTCCGTCCATTTGTATCAACTTGGTTGGAAGATCCGTAAGAAAAACTTTACTTTGTTGAATTACTGCCAGAAAACTTCTTCGGGACTCTTCTGAATCTGCTGTCAAAAACTTAACAATAGTTCAATGGTTCTGCTTGCAAAGTCAACCATGGCTTGAAAAGCATATAAGCTTTTAAAATCTAATATTTCTGTCATGCATTTTGAACGATTTTAACCTAAGAATCAGATTATACTACAAACTCTACAACAAACACGGACAGAGTAACACAGCAGTTCAACAAGTCCGATAACAAAAGCAGACGTGACGACGGCTTGCACAATGACGGGTCGCCTCCAGATCCAAAAGGGTAAAAAAAAAAGAAAAAGAAAAGTATTTGCTTTTGAAATGGAAAGTTTAATGATTTGTAGGGAAACGGCTTAAAGGCGTGTTTAGAGTGAACACACGGGGAGGTTCAAGAGGAGGTGAGTTTAAATCAAGTCAATAAAGAGTCATGTTTGGGCACTGACGTCGCCTCCCAGGTCAACTGACCCCCGCCTCCCACCCCCCCACACACACACATACACACAAAAAGGCCAAAAAAAGAAGAAAAAACAGGGATTAGCCAAAGTCAAGACGACACAAAACTAAAGGTGGTTTAAACCTTTTGAGAACACTTTGCAGTGCAGTGAGTCAGTTAAAAAGACAAAGAAATACACAGTCCAGTGGAGGAGAAGAACAAAATGCTGTAGTGGCCGGCACATCATATTCTCCAAGGTCCTAAAATGAAAAGAAAAAGCAGAAAAATTATTTTAAAAAGCACAAATTAAGGTTTCACTTCAGATATATTTTGCCTTCCCAGCCTCCACTGGAGAGGCCTGACATGATCGATCACCCAAAGACAAATGAAAACTCTGCGGGATTTGTGAAAACTGCACATTTAGCCCTATGTTTGTGGCCTCCTGCTAAACCACCGGGTTCTCCTGTTAAAAGTGATTCTCTATTGGATCCTGTTCATTTTGCAAAGGAGAAAAACAAGGGGCCCAGCTCAACTGTCACTGAGCTGCAGACCTAAGAGCTGTAAGGCAAGTTGTGACATCACAAAGTGCTGATGTCTAGTACCGTGTTTTGAGAACCCCTTTTTTTTTTTTTTAAAGGGGGATCAACTTCCGTGAAGTTCCCACGGACTTCACAGAAAACACGGACGGAAGAAATTGTGCATAACACACACATGGACTGAATCAAAGATTCAGTTTTGAAAAAAAAAAACGAAAAAAAAACAACCAATGACATAACTGGTGAAGCTTCACTAACCACCTCCACTATGACTTATCCCAGATTTCCTCTTTCTTGTCTCCATTCTCTTTGCGTTGTCTGCACGGTGCGTGTTTCTGTTCACGCGAGCATGGATGCAGTTATTTGCGAGGGGATGAAATATTGCCGGCGATATTGTCGGTCCTGTGTGTCTGTCAACGGGCCCGGCGGGGCTCCAATTTGTTTTAATCTCTCCTCTGTTTGCTCGTCTCATTTTGTCGCGTTACAAGTGCGTGTGCGTAGATATGGGCCGTGCAGAGAGGGCGGGGATTCAATATTGACACTAACTGTAAAAGAAAAAAAATCTACAGGCTTAAAAAAAAAAAAGAAGGGAGATATTTTTAAAAGAGTCGAGTGTAAATATTTGCAAATGCAGAATGTTAAATTAAGAGATTGTTAAACAAAAATCGGGGGTGTTTTTCTCAAGCTGTGTGCGCACGCGCGCGCGCGTGTGTGTGTGTGTGTGTGTGTGTGTGTGTGTGTGTGTGTGTAGCTGCGGTTGCCTGACCATCAGGGATGCAGGTCACGTCTTTGTGTGTTCTCTCTTGAGTCTTACTCAAACAAGACTGGCACCTGGGAAAATTACCACAAGTAATTACATGAGTTTGAGTTTGTAAGTTTGTGTCTGTGTGTGTGTGTGTGTGTGTGTGTGTGTGTGAGAGAGAGAGAGAGACTGCGATGGTGAGCACGCACGCAAGCAACATGAACTGTCGTCCGCACGCTTTTAACACTTGAACTCTTTGCAACTCACTCGTAAACTCACCCCTGGGCAAGAAAAAAAAATGTGAAAGATTTGTCTTCGACTTGTCAGGGTTGAATCCTTGAGCAAGCAAGCAAGCAAGCAAGCAAGCTAACACACACACACACACACACACGCTCGTACGCACACACACACACACCCTAGCAGACCTTTGTCCTCCAGAGAGCGTTGTGACCTTTGTCCCGTGTGGAATATATCTGTTTGTGTGTGGGTGCAGATGGAAGGAAGGCAGAGCCATGGTATCGCAGTGCCACGGATTCTTCCCAACTTCAGTTTCGTGCAACAGGAAGGTTTTTTTTTTTTTTTTTTAAAGTGTGATTGAACAGCATTAAGATGTGGTATGTGTCCCAAGGTATGTGTTGGATATTGTTAAGAAAAGAAAGGGAGGATTAAAATGCGTGCGTGCGTGTGTGTGCGTGCGTGCGTGCGTGCGTGCGTGCGTGTGTGTGTGTGTGTGTGTGTGTGTGTGTGTGTGCGTGCGTGCGCGCGCGTGTGTGTGTGTGTGTGTGGTCGGCTGGCCAAGGTGACAGAGGGTGGAGAGATGTTATCCATCATCAGGCTCCCTCAAGCTCTCCCGGAAAACTTCTTCCTCCTAATGCAGGAAGCCATAAATACAGCTCACTGGTGCGTTCAAGTGCTGCTGGGGGAAGCCGTCCAAGTTTTCCAAAAAAAATCCGGACTCGGCTAGGATTTTACAACTTCCAATAATAATCCCTCTTCTGAGAAAAAAAAAAAAATAGATGTATATTTGAAGGGTATCAAATGATTACTTAATATTTACTAGTTTTATTAACCAATTAAAACTATGACGCTGAGAGGCCATCTGTGGTGCAGGAGGTTTTGGTGGTCCAAGTCTCTTTGAGGAAACTTTGTGTTTTTAAAGTCACGGAGAAAGAGAAAACTCGGACACGTAAATGCAAGTCCAGCCTAAACAGCTCAGGGAGTTAAAGGATTGGGCACAAGAGGTTGTGGGTTCAAATCTAACAAGACGTATCAAGTGTTTTTACTGCTTGCCAAAATGTAAAATAAACACTAATAGTGTTATCAATTGACTTAAAAAGGTTTCAATAATGTATAAACTAATAGTTAATTTTTTTTTTTTTAATGATGATTGAATGCACTTAAACTTAACATAAACTTAACTGAACTTAAACTTCCTTATTAGAGTAAACATTTAATCATGTTTATGGTTCATATTTAATCATGTCATGTTTTTTGTGCCTTCAGTGTCAAAATGAAATGCTTTAATCATTTTGGCACTAACTGGCAGCTAAGCGCAAATAGGCAAATAAATAAATAAATAAATAAATAAATAAGTGACCCGAATTCATTGCACCTTTAGTGTTTCACGTTTTAAATTGACCTCTATATTAATTTGTCATGATGTATGCCCATATTATCTCCTGTAATATTATTTCAGCAGCGACTGATGATGACAAATGTCGTTTGTTTTTGTTTGTTTGTTTTTTTTAATGGTCATCTTCAGACTGTCCGTGGTGTCTGTTCGTGGTGGTAAAAAAAAAAAAAAAATCTGTGTCCATTTCATTTTATAAGCTGTTTGTCTGTTTGTTGCAGTTAGTGGCTGCAGCCAAATCCAAAAACACAACAGATCAGACAAGTGGCGAGTCTCTACGCCTCCCTTAAAAAAAAAAAAAAAAGAAAAAAGAAAAAGAAAGAAAATTCCATTTTACGAGGCAATATAACCCCGCCGCCCTGCGCGCACGCAACTCTGTAGTGACACGTCCGACCGCCCGTGAACGCAGCAGTCCCTCCTGCGCTTGGCGAGGAGGTGCCGCAGCTTCAGCAGGACTTCAGTCGGTCCCGAGTCTCCGTGGAGGAGGCTGCATCCATCCAGCTGCGCCTCTGCGCCACAAACCCACCGAACCGGCACTTTGGATGTTTCCTCCCCGTGTCGCCGGATCCTTCCACCTGTTGAGACGCCTGCTGAAAACTTTCCCCCCCGCCCCCCCCCTGCACTAACAGGCCCCGTGGAGGTGTTTTCTCGTCTTTACTGAGGTGGATTGTACACCTCGCGGAGCCTCCGAGATGTTTTTAATCAGCGCTTCGCTGCCTTTATGTGCGCGATGCGCCTGTTTTCCGCCGGTTGCGACCCGTCGAGGGCAAACAGGTCGGTGGCTGAAAATGTTCCGAGCTCGTTAAATTCAGTGGAACGTGACCGCCGGAGATGAACTTTCTTCTCCGCCAGGCTTGCAGGAGCTCGGCTAATGATTGCCGGCGTTGGACTTTAATGGGACCCTAATAAACCAAACTGGATTTACTGTTTTTTTTTGGTTTTGTTTTGTTTTTAATCATTACAAGGCTGGAAAGGTGCTCGAGGCCAAATGAGTTTCCGAAAGGAAGTTTGGATCTTAGTTTTTTGAGAGGTACTTTTAAGCCGAGAACTATTTCAAATCACTCTTTTATTTTTCCTTGTTTTTTTTTTTTTTGTTTGGTTTGTTTGTTTGTTTTTGGCAAACTAAAATGTCACACATGGCGTCTGTTCTGAAGCGACGAGCGCGCAGCAGGTTGCTGTACCTGCACCCTCTCGCTGCCATGCTGCTTCTGCTCCAGTACCCGGGTTCCGCCTCAGGAGCCTCCAAGGATCTGGTCTGCGAACCCATCACCGTGCCCATGTGCAAGGGCATCGGCTACAACCTCACCTACATGCCCAACCAGTTCAACCACGACACCCAGGAGGAAGTGGGCCTCGAGGTGCACCAGTTCTGGCCCCTGGTCCGGATCAGCTGCTCCCCGGACATGCTCTTCTTCCTGTGCAGCATGTACACTCCGATATGCCTGCAGGACTACCGGAAGCCGCTGCCGCCGTGCCGCTCGGTGTGCGAGCGGGCCAAGCGCGGTTGCTCCCCTCTGATGAGCCAGTACGGCTTCGACTGGCCCGAGAGGATGAGCTGCGAGAACCTGCCCCAAGCCGGGGACGATGTCCTCTGCATGGACCACAACAGCAGCGAGACCACCACCCTGGCCCCGGCCTTCCCCAAACCCACCCCCGGCCCACCGAAACCTCCCAACCGGCCGCAGTGCGACCAGTCCTGCCGCTGCCGAGAGCATCTGGTGCCCATCAAGAGGGATCCGCACGCGGACTACGCCCAGGTCCAGAAGGACCCGGTACGCTACTGCGCCCAACCCTGCCACCAGCCGTACTTCTCGGCCGACGAACGCGCCTTCACCAGCTTCTGGGTGGGACTTTGGTCGGTGCTGTGCTTCGTCTCCACCTTGACGACCGTCGCTACGTTCCTCATCGACATGGAGCGCTTCAAGTACCCGGAGAGGCCCATCATCTTCCTGGCAGCCTGCTACCTTTTCGTCTCTCTGGGCTACATCATCCGCCTGGTGGCCGGTCACGAGCAAGTGGCCTGCAGCTCCAGCAACAGTGTCAGCGGCGACCAGCTGTACATCCTCTCGGACACCACCGGTCCGGCTCTTTGCACCCTCGTCTTTTTGCTGGTGTACTTCTTTGGCATGGCCAGCTCCATCTGGTGGGTGGTGCTCTCCTTCACCTGGTTCCTGGCGGCGGGGATGAAGTGGGGTAGCGAGGCCATTGCGGGGTACTCCCAGTACTTCCACCTCGCCGCCTGGCTAATCCCCAGTATCAAGTCGATCATCGTCCTGGCCCTGAGTTCTGTGGACGGGGACCCCGTGGCCGGGATCTGCTACGTTGGGAACCAGAACTTGGAGAGCCTGAGGGGATTCGTACTGGCGCCGTTAGTGGTGTACCTCTTCACAGGCTCTCTTTTCTTGCTGGCGGGCTTTGTTTCTCTGTTCCGCATCAGGAGCATAATCAAGCAAGGCGGAACCAAGACGGACAAACTGGAGCGGCTGATGATCCGCATCGGACTCTTCACAGTGCTGTACACCGTCCCCGCCACCATCGTGGTGGCCTGCCTGGTCTACGAGCAGTATTACCGGCCCGGCTGGGAGAGAGAATTGGCCTGCTCGTGCCAGTCCGAGCGGCAGCGCTCGGGCGTGGGCCCGGACTACGCCATCTTCATGCTCAAGTACTTCATGTGCTTAGTGGTGGGCATCACCTCGGGAGTGTGGATCTGGTCTGGAAAAACACTGGAGTCCTGGAGGAGGTTTGTGGCCCGATGCTGCCCCTGCTGGCTGCAGAAAGCCAACGCTCCACCGTCCATGTACAGCGAAGCCAGCACCGCTTTAACTGGCCACACTGGCACCGGGCTGGCGTCAGGGATTTACCACAAAGCCGTGTCATCTCACATATGAACCGTCTGAGCGGAACTGAGAACTGAGAGCCAAACGTCGTGGTTGATAATCCCTCCGGACACTTTGAAGAAGCGCAGGCACGGTCGGACTGAGTGCGAAACAACTACAGGACCGCACAATTGTGTTATCACTGTAATACACAATTCAAATGTGATAATATTAAGACATCCGTGAACAGAATGAGTCCGTGTTAAAAGGGAAACGGTAAACATTGTTCTGTCAGAGCTATTTTAAGCAAATCAAATCCAACACTGGATATTTAAGAGATAGTTTGACTTGTGAAAAATGAGTCCAGAATCCTGAGTGTCATCTGTAGACAGAAGATCCTAATGAATGCAATATTTTATATAAGAGTGCGATGTATCTATAATGCCATGAATCCTCATTCTATCGGCCGACCTGGAGGCTGAGATGTAAACATATTTATTTATGTACATAGTGTACATTTTTATGTATATATATAAAAAAAGCCATTGGGTTTAACGTGTCTTGTGTCTTGTGCGTGACATCCAACATCACAAGTGTACAAAACCAGGAAACGAATGTCATACGAGTTTACTGTAAAATGTTTTACGTAAATGTTAAACTTCTTGTTGGTGATATTTGGTTTCTTTTATATAAATACAAAGAGGAAACATAAGGATGATGTTGTATGTTTTTTTTATTTTTTTTTATTTTAAGGTTGTCCTACAGGAGGAGGTCCTGAAAAGTAAGACCGTAAAGGTCAGGTGGCCATTCACAGGATGTAACACATTCAGCTTCTGTCAATGTTTGAAACTTTGGACAACGGCGTTATCCCCATCTACTGGTCGATCATAGAACTGCACCGCCTCAACGTCTCTGACGATGGCTCCTTTACTTTATATGGACCCTACAGAGATATCACAGCGTAACAAAAGTGGCCAAATAAAATAGGTATTTTATAATGTGTATCTACATACACATTATAAAATACACAGTATGGATAAATTCCACGTTTAATTAGACAACCAAGCAGTTCTGATACAAAGGAGGAAATAAAAGGATAGGATTAGTTCCATTTCAATGGCATAAATGCATTTAATTATATGAGCGAAAAAAACAAACAGTGATAATAAAAGCTAAAAGTTCAAGGGACTGAGCCTTTTGTGGCTCGCCGATGAGATAAACGATTTATTTTGGCACTGCTGGAAATTCTCAAAATCTCACGAATCATATGTTTAAGCAAATTATGCAAATTTCCCAATTTCTGTTTGATTCTGTGAAGGTTGTCGTGTGCGAATTGTAAGGCCTTGATGGGACAAACACAAGAGTTTTTGTTTGATGACTCCTAATGACAATGGGAGCCATTTATGTGTATGCTACAGGCAGGGCCTGCAGCACCTGCGCCATCTTTCCCCCTCCTGTATCAATAGCAGAGGTCATTACAAACATACAACGTAAATACAAACACAGGATTCCAACTTTTCTCACCATTTAACAACCTGATTGAATAAATAATAATGAACCATTCAAATTACACAGTTGATTAATAAATAATGATGAATTTAAATAAATGTGTTCATGCATTTTTTCCCCCCACTTTTGATGCATCAATAGGTTAATTACTGATTCATTTATTGATAGATTGATCGATTCAGTATAGTTTGATGAAAATAAAAAAACAATTTAATTTGATGCTACAAATTTAAAAA
Organism: Nelusetta ayraudi; assembly: GCF_046127955.1. Lineage (NCBI taxonomy): Eukaryota > Metazoa > Chordata > Actinopteri > Tetraodontiformes > Monacanthidae > Nelusetta > Nelusetta ayraudi. The sequence goes on along the minus strand of NW_027466081.1, from coordinate 5,248,984 downwards.
CATAAGCAACAATATGTTGTGATCCACTTACGTATTGTTGCAGTGGGAGTTTGCAACAATATATAAGTGGGACTTCTTGGGGTTTGTTTTGTTCCGTCTATTTCTCCCTCCCTCTGTCATTCTCTACAGGCCTGACCTCACCAATCATCTCCCAACCACCTCAACCTGCTGCTGATCAGAGTCATTATCTGCTTCGTCCACCTATCTTGGCTTCATTGGTCAGCAGCTGATTCTCTGGCTCCGCCTCCACCAATCACACTCCTCTGCTGCTCTATTAAAGGGCTGGGTCCAGCTCAGTTTGCGCTGTCTGTCACCCATGCAGGCTGTTTGCCCGCGCGCTCGCGCCTAAAGCCCACTGAAACCTTGAAGTTTGTGGCTCCTACTTTTTGGCCTTTTGTGTATGCCCTGCCTCGGGACAGGTAAGAAGGGGCCTCCATACATTGGCATCATGTAGGTTGAAACTTTGTTAAGCCACACTGAGTAAGGGGTGGGTGCCACTTTTGTATTTAGTCACCCGGATAGAGTAGTTAGGCAGGCAGGCTTTTGTTTTCTTGACCAGTTAGTTAGTCTGTGTTTCGTCCCCTAGCTGCTTAAGTTGTTATTTTGGCAACATCCATGGTCCCCCGGCAGCGGCTTGTTTTGCTTACGTTTTGAGCCCTTTGGAAAAGGAAAAGACACTTTTGTACATATAAATACATGTGTGTGTGTGTATATATATATATATATATATATATATATATATATATATATATATATATATATATATATATATATATATATATATATACACACACACACACACATATATTATACATACATAAACTGTGTATATGTATGTAGGTAGGTATCTATATATATATATATATGTTTAATATATGTGTGTGTGTATATATACACATATAAATGCATATATGCATACATATATGTATATATATATACTTATATATATTATAAAAATGTATATTAAACATATATATATAGCGTGCATTAAATATATAGACATGTTTTATATATACGTATAAGAGAGAGAGAGAGAGACTTTTCACTTCTCTGCGCTGAAGAGCGGGTAGGTTGCAGGTTCAAATCCAGCATGGACCAGAAGTACAACACTTGTGTGTTTGTTGATGTGTGGGTCTCAACCAAACCAAAATCAAAACCACAAAAAGTTTTATTTTGCAAGCCAAAACCAACTTTATGTTGTTTTGGAGCCAATAGGAAGCTTTGTTTTACAGGAGCCAATAGGAAGCCTCCTTTTGCACTGACCAACTGGAAGCCTCATTCCACACAAGCCAATAGAAAGTAATCAATCCGCCCCAATGACACTGAACAAATGACAAAATGCCACATCTTTTTGTAACATGATTAGTGTTTATTTAAAATACTCCATCTGCAAATGTTTGCCTCCATTTAAAAACAGACAAGTTTCACAGCTAGTAGCCTACATAGTAAGCAAAAAGGAGGGGATTGTCCGTCAGTCAGTCTGTCTGTCTGTCTGTCTCTCTTTATTTTTAAACAACCTCATTAACGTTTGTTTGTTCAGAAGCTCATATCAGGAGGGGCCTGGGGCCGCGACCATATATGTCTGACTTGGAGAGGTGGAGGTCGGGGGTCAGGGGTCAAGCTAGAGGAATGAGGGGCACAACAAACAGCTGACGGACGACATTGGCTGAAAACTTTTTTTTTAACCTTACGGCTATGTTGGGCCACCAATCGCTGTAGTGATCCACAATGTGTAAATCCCTCCTGGAGTGTTTTTTTCCTTCTTTTTTTCCCCCGTGTGGCCGACTCAGACTCTTTCTAACAACTGTTGGGGGTGGGGTGGGTTCTTGTCCTCTTTAGGAACACTAGAGGAGGGAACACAGCATTTTCCTCGCTGATGTGCAGACACTTTTACTGAGACGGCATTTCAACACCACTTGAATTGACAGTAAACAAATACATCTTTCTTTTCTCCACTCTTCTGAGGTCTTCAACATTCTGACGGCCCTCAGCGTCTCGGTCCGGGTGTCCCGCTAAACATGTCAAAGACGAGTCAAAGAGAAGAGGCGGGCCTTTGGAAGTGATACATTGCATGTGTTGTACTAGGAGTAGGATGCTAGAGGCAGGTGTAGTGTAGGACGTCAGTGTCGGGGAGTTTCAGTTCCCGGTGAAAGGAACGACTGCGCGGATAAAAATCCTTGCAAGAATTCCAATTTTGTGACTGCCACATATACGTATGCACGTCGTTGAAGCGCAATTATTTCCGCCAGACGTTTTCTAATGGGCACATGAGAAATAAACAATTGCATTTTTCTTAATAAAAAAAACAAAAATAACAACAAACAAAAACATAATAACGTGACTTTTCAATGTAAATACTCTTGATTTTCAGGTTTGACAATCTCGCAGCTTCACAGCTAGGCTTGGCTGGGTCGTACAGTAGTAATTCCGGGGCGTTCCGCTCCTGCCCCCCGCCCCCGTGTGGATGAGTGGTGGCGTGACGCGGTTCATCCGTGGCCGGCCGGCCCGCCGTGTCGGCGGCCCCCCCGCCGAAGAATCCCCCCCCTCCTCCTCCTCCGCGCTCGGAAACCTACGAGAGCACGGCGATGGAGTGCCGCACGCCGATGAGGTTGTCGGCGCTGAAGGAGCGCCTCATGGCCGCTCGGCTCAGGTCCTTGTACTTGTCTTCGCACAGTCTCGAGATGGCCTGCGTGGTCAAGCAGAAGGAACGGAAGCCGCTGCTTAATAGCCTTTCATCAAAAACATCAAGATCTCCGTGATTGATGGAATGTTTGTGCAACGGAATGGCAGATTACTCCACAGAGCGCCAGTAAATGTCTCGTAAATGAATTATTGAATTGAAATGTGTGTGCTTTTCAATAAATGCCCAACATTCTATCTCTGAAAAATCAAAGCTTTTGACTGGTAGTGTTTACACTACCAGTCAAAAGCTGAGAAAGTGCAACGTCAATGGTAATGACAGTGAAAGAAAATACATTAAATTCACAGGGTGTGTGCAAACTCTGGACTGGTAGAAGGGAAACTACTCAATCAACGACTGAAGGTCTAAAGCCTCGCAAAGCAAAGGAAACGCAGCTCTGTGCACGTTTCCTAATGTTTAAGACTGGCATTAGCAGTGGTGAAACATCCCAAGGGGAAGAGAAAAAGCTCATCTGGAGAGACATAAATCAAGGTTTCAGATTTGGACCCAACGAGCGTCACCGGAAGTGTGGATTTAGAAACTACTCGAACACTGCGCGCCTTTTACTCTCCCTGATGATACGCGGCAGTCGTCATCTTCGCCAGCGCTGTGTGCTGTCCGAGGTCAGAGACGCTCCACGACCGTTCTCACCTCCAGTTTCTGGGCGCGCTGGTTGTTGAGGGGCTCCAGGGGGAAGCTGAGGTTGTTGTCGTCGGCCAGCTGCCGCAGGTCAAAGTAATACTTGGCGTAGACGCTGGCCGGCACGTTGATGTTGAACTGGAGCAGCTCCAGGAACTGGCGCTCCATCTCGTTCCTGCGGGGCGGACAGACGGCCGTCAGTTATGCATTTTCAGCATCTCGATGGGCGGCGGCCGGAGGATCCTGGCGGGGTGGATGGAGCCGCGGGACATCGGTCAGTGAGAGACGGGGGTTCAACTGCTCTGCTGAGCTCGACAAAACCATTTTCAACGTCCGTGACCAACACGTCTTCACTTCAGCACCGGGTGACGGCCGTTAGACGGCCCTCGACTGGCAGAACCTTGCCGTTACAGCAGCTCAGTTTGTTTGTACTTTAACTGTTATTTCTGTGTTGACGCATGCATTGACAAAAACAATGATCACAGGTCTAATGGATCCAATGTGCTGAGGGTCAGATGTGTTTTTGGAGGCTTTTGTAAGCAACAGCTGCAGAAGGCGGAAAAAGAGTTTCTAGAGACTTCCACAGCAGACACTGATTTTTCTTCACAGGACATTCACTCTCACACTCTCTCTCTCACTCACACACAAATCAGCTGTGTATCAGTGTTACAGACTGTGTCAGGCAGTCTACAGCATCCACCACCACCACCACCACAATCATCATCATCACCACCACCATCATCCCCACCACCACCACCATCCCCACCACCACCATCACCATCATCACCATCACCACCACTGTAGCGGAGCGACTGTAGTGTCGCATCATGATCATCATCACCACCACCACCACCATCATCATCATCATAATCCCCACCATCAACATCATCATCATCCCCACCATCACCATCATCCCCACCACCACCATCAATCCCAATCATCATCACCATTACAATCATTATCACCACCATGATCATCATCATCACCACCACCACCACGTGAGAAGCACAGTGGGGCGTGGTTGCCAAGGAGACCGCATCAAGGATGCTTTGTTGAACAGCAAAGGTAGAAAGGTGGAGAGAGAGATATAGATAGAGAGAGAGAGCGAGAGACACACACGTGTGTGTGTGTGTGTGTGTGTGTGTGTGTAGTCTGGTCTCCCAGAGCAACTAATGGAGTGGGCGAGAGCCACAGCCATTATGCAGAAGCAGTGAGAGCACTTGAGACGCTCCCCTTGCATCTCTCCAGCCCGCTCCCCCCCCCCCCCGGCCCCCCCCCTCTCCATCCGGACCCTAGCGCGCTTACAAAGGCACTTCAGTGGCGGCAGGGAGAACAGGGCTGGGGTGCAGGTCGGGTGGAAATGAGAGGAAGGAACCGGAGGAGGGATGCGGGCGAGCTGCGTGCGTGCGTGCGTGCGTGCGTGCGTGCGTGCGTGCGTGCGTGCGTGCGTGCGTGCGGCGGGCGCACTTTTCGACCTTTGTTGCTTCCACCTGTACGCGCACACACACACACACACACGCACGCACGCACGCACGCACGCAGGGTGGAAACTGCGGGTGCTCACAGTCCGACCATCAGCGGAGGTGCTTCAGCCTCCATCTCTCCCACCACTCCTTCTCCTCTGTCTGATTTGAGTGCATGTTGTTGTTGTGGTGGTGTGTTGTTGGGAGGCGGCGTGTTGTGCCGCTTCCCTGTATATTGGTGAGGGAAGCCTTTCATACTCTGGCGTCGGCGGTACGGATGGAAAAGCACAAGGACGACGAGGTTTGAGATGAGGGGAGGATTTTTCGATCTTATTCCTCCCCTGCGTGTCTGCGAGCAAACTCACATGTCCTCCACCGTGATGTCTTTGAGGATCTGGCAGTAGTCGACGTTCCACACGGCCTGGTCGTCCCAGACCTTGGAGGCCAGCAGGATGGCTCCCAGCACGATGCGCTTCCAGTTGGCGGGGCAGATGTCCAGCTCGGCGTAGGTCAGCAGCCGCTCCAGATACACCTGGGAGAAGGAAGACGCCAGTTGAGGGACTTGCAGTTTGTCAGGCTTTGAGCGAGCGGAGGTTTTATTTCAAACATGTGTGAGGAAGAAATTATGTAAAAAAAAAAAAAAAAAGTTGGCAAAACGAAATGAAAGTCAAAAACACATGGAAATAATATGAACATAACGTGTGAAAAGGAGTGGGAGGAAGCATTTGCTCATTTACTGTAATGGACAATTATGTGGACAAGGGGCAGCCCTTGTCCACATAATCGCACTTGCACTTCAACTGTTTTTTTAATATATTTTTTTCACTTACAGTTAACCAATGCCAATAATGGGAAAAAAAATATAACCCATCTAGGAAAGTCGGAAAAAGTCGGAAAGATTGAGTAGCTTGAATTTCTTTGAAGCATCTAGTTGGTAAATAACGTCACCGTTGCTTTGAATTTTTATCCTCACGTTTGAGTGGCTTTGCATTATAAAAAGTGATCAAGTGAGCAAATCAAATGCAGGGCTACATCTTATTCATTTCTTTGAAAGTCTCCATGAATCTGATTTTCAATGCAATGTTTTTAGAAACTAACTCCTGGATTAAAAGGCTTTTTAATCATCTCTGCAGCAAAATCTGTGCCCATCAGACCTGAGGCTGAGTGCATTTCCAGTTATTGGAAACAAGTCTACTGCCCTCTGCTGGCCAGTTGAAAAAAAAAAGAAAAAAGAAGCAGGTTCCCAAACTTTTCCACGCCAAGGCCCCTCAAACAGCCTTAGCATCTGGCAAACCAATAGGCAATGTTACAAAAATAATTGAAAAAAAAACCCCAAAAAAACAACAACAACAAAAAAACAACAATTTTTGAATGTTTTTTCTTATTCCTATTTGCAGCCTCCACTTTGAAAACCACTGATTTAAAGCACTAAAACTGTGAATTACTTGACCGACATCGTAGATCCTGGGCGGTGGGATGAGCGGACGCACTTACTAGGGTCACAATGGCACATTCTGCAGTGAGCTGTGCAGCGCTGAAGAGCGTTCTGACAAAGCGGTAGATCAGCTTGTGTTCTGGGTCCACAGAGGAGTAGTCGTCTGGCACCGGTTCTCTCTGCACGGGCCGAGCAGCGCGCACACACACACACACACACACACACACACACACACACACACACACACACACACACACACACACACACACACACACACACACACACACACACACACACTTTAAAGGTGTGTAGCTTGACCTACTGGTAATTTTGAGCTATTAGCAAACGGCTGAATGGGTTTCAAGCAGGAGGCCGTATGGAATCAGCCTCTCTCACCGATAAGGGATGCAGCTTCTCATCAAAGATGTCCAGCGATCGGCCCGAGTCCCTGCAGAACACGGGACACGCACGTCAACTCGCTTTGCCAACACAACACTTTAATACCAAACAAATGAGATGACATGAAAGGAAAGCACACCAACCTGTTTTTGATGTGGTAGTATATTGCTAATGTGACACTGGAGAAAGAAAGAAAAACATGGTCAACATGAGCAGGGTGGTTTTACATTTATTTTTTCAAACACAATTTATGTTTTTGTGTGTGTGTGTGTGTGTGTGTGTGTGTGTTTCTCTCACCATTTGATCGTGCTCTTGAGGTTTGGCTGGCTGACGGTGTTGTCGTCGATGAAGATTGTGGAACAGGAGCTGTACTTCTTTGACAGCGGGCCGGGAGACACCTTCGGGCAGAGTAATTCAAGACCGGCATTAATTAGAATGGAGCAGTGGTGACAGACGCTTTTAGACAAGCTCCCGACGTGTCAAACACGTCCACCCTCGGCATCGCCGACAGCTGCTTTCCCAGCCTGCGCCCGCCGAGTCTTTATTGGTTGGGGATTAAAAATAATGGAGCGGCCCGGTGGAGGTGGTGAAACTACAATCACCGCCTCGCCTCGTGGCCGTCCGTCTAAAAACAGCTCTGGGGTTGCAGCTTAGGCGACGACACCGTCAAGGTTCCAATAGCAGAAATGCAAGATCCGAGCTCGACTTTGACAGGCTGCAATTTGGAAAGGACTTGTACATTCCGGTGCAGATTATTCCAGAGTAATGTTTGAAAAAAAAGAAAGAAGAGGAAGCATGAAGGCCTGTGAGCAAACTTACATGGCTGATATGGTTTATGTGGTTGCTTTTCCTCTTGTCCCGTACTGCAGAGGGGGGACAGATGTCAAGTGAGAGGTTAGTATACACTCCACAGCATTACACACTGTGCAACACAAGGTCTTGCAGACTGGGCAAAGTCATCAAAGACAGTACTGGAGATCACTCACTGTCTGTCTGTGACTTGCTGAGGAAGATGGTGCTGGCCCGAGCGTGGTCCGAAGGGTTGGACTCAATGGCCAGTTCTGGAAAACAAGAGGAAATTTTATTCTGATTAGTCGTGTCAATGGAAAACTTGATGAAGAGATGAAAAACGAGCTGACGCGGTCCGTACGGAGCAGCACATTTTGTGATTGTGCGACAAAAGAGGTTAACGGGAAGTTAAAGCGCTGGAAAGACTCGTATCGCCCCCTAGTGCGGGGGAGGTGTAGGCGTTGCGTGCGTTCCTGTCAATAATCTGATTTTCTCAGCTGCGTGTAAACGGGGACAACGGGAGAGAAGTTCGATTAGACGGGAAAACCAAATTATGAGCTCGGTGCGATTGAGGTCTACACGGAAACATAGCCACTGTGGACGGGCCTGACAGCACCTTGCACGGCAGCAGTCAACTAGACGTGGGAAGTGTTCGGGTCGGAGAAACGAGCAGGAAGAAGTGCTGTCTGATGTCCAGTACAAGCTGACGTCTTTCATCCAAAATATGCACAACAGTATTTGAGCTAACTTCTGACATGCGCCTATAAAACGGCATTGCTACGACTACAAATAGCTCTCGGAAGGGTTTTATTTTTGGAAACTCGGACGCAGACAGAAACAACACAGCAGCGTCTTGAAAGCGATTTCGAGCGCCAACGAAGGCCCGTTGTAGATTTTCTCTCCGCGCTTGCGAACCTCCGGCCAGCTCCAGTTACGCTAGCGCGGCTTCCTGAGCCACATCTGTGCAGAAGGCGCGTTACGTAAAGGACGGTGGATTAGGCGCCGGGTGGCACTTGTCAAGTGCGGACGGCGAGAAGGGACGCGAGGAACACGGGCGGGATTGTTGGACAGATCCTGACCCTTAGCCTGCCAACAGCTGCTCTCAGCAAAGCTCCCCTCCACACGCCGCAGTCTGCAACAACATGTGGGTGACGCGTGGGCCCGCTGCCACCGCGCCCAGGACAGGACAACTGCACAGAGACATTTTTCACATGCTTTCGCCAGCAAGTGGCCCATATCGCACATGAGCAAAAACAACAAGTGGCTTTGAGTGGTGGGGGTCGTTCGTGTCCCGGACAAATAATGTGTTCAACTATTCCACTGAGTAACAAAACGGGTGAGAAAATATAGATGCATTTAAAGTAGCTTCGGTGTCGTGCCATGTGACTCAGCCTCTTCAAATTCATACTCGAGGTACTCGAGGAATAAAGCGCACAAAATAGATACACGAAAGTGACAAAGTTTTTTTCCCCAGTAATATTACCTTGAAACATTTTTCTCGATAACAATTCTGGGAAAAGATTTATTTTGTTCAGCACAATTTCATATATTATCTCACTAGATTAATAAGAAAACCTATACTTTTTGTCATTTAACACCAGTGTAAAAATTCAACGGGACATTCATTAAAGCCACTGGTCAAGCTATTAGAAAGTCAGTTGATTTTTCAGAAAGTAGGCATGGCCGCTGTAAAACAGTTTTAATGCCAATCTGTCATTTCTCTTAAGCTTCAAGAGTGAGTTTTTGTGAAATAAGGTCCCATGTTGTGCAAAATACCTTTGCTAGTATATTTTCTAAATACTATATTTACGTCCATTATGTCAGTGAGGCAGAGTCCATCCCGTAGTTCTCTAACTGCTCCACTACCAAACAAAGCTGTGGAAACCAACCCTTCGTGATGTCACTATGGACACCGATACCTTCCTTAAGGTCAGGGACATCACCTCCCAACCTGGTGTTGGTTTCATTCTCAGAAAACGCCTTGTTTTGTCCCTTTTTCCAAGCATGCGAAAGGTCCAACAAAAGCATCAGTTTCACCAGCAACCTGAAACCAGGCGACTTTTCAGGTGGCTGTAAACAGAGGGCTAAACGTGGTGTAGACTGGCGATCTCATTTGGACAATAAATCATTTTAGGGGGGGAGGAAAGAGACCCCAACATGTGTGTAATATTGGACATTTTAAAAACCCTCACTACGTTGTCTGTTTATTGATTGACCGGAAATTGTTTACTTGCACCGACTGTTTTTAAAAACCACATTGTACTCCCATTACACACATGAAGCATACAGGCAGGGAGCCCGAAGTATCGAAGCCACCGGGGCATGACGGGTTGTGGAGAAGCGAGTGGACAACCTACCGTCGGGAACCTCTCTGTCGCTGATGTGCTGCAGGTAGGGCACGGTGTTGTCGTCGCTCACTTCAGTGCTCGTCTGGAATTCCTCCAGCCGCTCCGCCGGCTGCCTCGACGGTAGCTTGGGGCTCGACTCGGGAGAGACGCAGCATGACAGCGTGTTTCCCATTCCAACGGCGGGCGCAAGCCGTACACCTCTTCCGACCGAGTCCGAGTAGTGCAAATGTTTTGTGGGCTAACTAAAATGAGCTCCCCGCTGCCTCGCAGACATTACCAGTCTATAGTCGATGCTAGCGCAACACTGTCTGCGTGTTTAAACCGCCGCTGTCCACCAGCTCCCGGGGAGTGCATTCCTGTCCATTTGAGGGATACGCGCGATGGTCCAACGGCGAAACAACACTTTGCGAAACCCGGCTGAGCTCACCCTAAGGAAATATGTGACAACTATTTGATATTAAACGCAGGGGAACGACAAACAATTGAGTGCACGCAGCGGCCAACTCATTCATTCATTCAATATGCTAAAGTTTCGCTGCTAGGCGGCTAGTTGGCGTTAGCTATGGTTAGCTCGTCTCGTTAACTTTGGTTTCACACAAGTTACACTATTTTAATCATGTAAGCACCATTAACGTTGCCAAAAGGGTAAACATAGAACTCTGACGCAAACCATCGACAATACTTGTAAAACAAACCCGCGGATGTAGTCGCTTTCAATCGGTGTGCAAGGCAAATCTAGCCCGAGGATTTTGTGGCCTCCTGATGAAATCCGGGGTATGAAGACACAAAAACACAAACGGAGGCGAGAAAGTCTCGATGAGGTGAAGCTGACTGCACTTAATCCTATTCCCTGTTCCAAAAAATATTGCTAGAATCGGGCCGGGGCAACCCATTAATGTGTCCACCGGGTCAGATTTGTGCTGGTTGTGCTCCCCGGCTCCACCGCCGCCATCTGTTGAGGGACTCCCAAACTGTACTACTTGGTACGGGTACGACTTAACCCCGCCCATCGAGGGACGCTATCCACTCCCATTCGCCAAGAAGTAAAAGAAACAGAGAGAGGCATAGCCGCTCATTGGCTAATAGAGCTGTCATTGGAGACGATTTAAACAGATGTCACGCAGGAAAAACGCGATCTCGTCCTCTATCTTATCATTATTTGCCTTCAACAGCTGTAAGTCATTCTGTGTCAAGACTTTGGGTAAACAGTGACTCAATAATTTCGACTCATGGTGACCGTAAGTACAACATACTAATTTCTTTCTACCATGTTGCTACTTAATGTAGCTTAAACACACTACTTTAATGAAATGTTATACCAAGTCGTTGCACTTTATCCGTTAAAATAACAGTCAAAAATAATTTCATAGAAGACTGTATGAATGGAATACCCCTGTAATATTAATTAAAACTAGGTGATGATTTTGAAAATCATCACCATTTTCCACATCAGCATTAATAAAAGCCAATGCACGTGATATTCAAGAGCAGTTTATTGCAACATTACAAGTGTTTTACAAAAGAGTGATGTAATGTCAGAGAAACAGCACTTTCAAATAATGAGCTGGTATTGTTTTACAATGTGAAACGGTCGCCAAACAGCCTGTAATGCAATGCATTTTGCCCCGAAGAGTCTCCAAAAGTATTCTTAGCTGCTTGCTTGTAAAAGTGCCATGATTAAAAACAGTTTACAGTAAAAGTTAGAAAAATGTTACAGTTGTAGAAATTATATTTATACACACTTCTGTTTCATGCATGCATGAGCCGGACACCAACACTGGATGAGTGAATTACATGAGGTGGAACTGATTTCTTTCCAATATGCTCAAGATTAATCTCAGGTATCTGATGGCACGAGTACACATCCCTCAGCTTGTGGCACTGATAACGTTCTTATTCATAAACTCTGTTCAGATAGACAATGTTATGCTGCTCTACAATAAATAATCTTTATAATAGGCATGTCAAAAAAATAATCAGTTTTTAGTCAAATTTAAGTAAACATCTTAGGGAGTACTGCAAAGCAAAAATAACAAAAAAAAGTGTGATAGGTCTCTGCATGTTACACTCCATCATATGCTGCCAGAGGAATGTGACAGAAACATAAACATGCACAATGACAGAATCAGGTTGCATGTCATTCTTTTAAATTATTCCATGTATAAAGGGCTCCATGCTTTTCGTCAGCCCTGAATCTGGATTATAGACTGAACATTGTAGAATAGTTATACACATACAAAAAAGACAGCTTGACCATGAACATCTTTGTTAAAAAAATAAGAAAAAATAATTTCAACAACGCTCTTTCTCAACTGAAAATGAGTGCATTCCCCCAAATTAGTTTTCTTTTGGGGGGAAAAGAGATGTTGACTCAATGTCCACAAACTGGTTTCTGGACCTTTAAAGGGAAAGTTCAACATTTTGGCAAATTTGTCCATTTCCATAATCAGTGTAATCATATGAATAAATACAGTCCAGTTAATTTTCACTGCCTGCACATTCACTAAGCTATGAAACAATAATGTAACATAATGATTGTATATGGTTACTTCATAGCATGGTGAATTAAGCAATTTTGTTCACTGAGCAACAGGCACTGATAAATAAAGACAACGTAGCTACTCATACCACTATAGGGATAATGGCAAAAGGTGAGTTATAGAACACAATTGCAGAAACTGAATAAGTTGTTTTGAGATGATCACAATTATTTTCTTACTTCAGTTTGTAATGAAGGCCATGGTAACTGTTTTAAATCAAGGGGATAAATGGTAAGAATTACAATCAAATACACACAAAAGGCTTCGGTGAACAGTAATTCTGCTTTCACTGATTTAACTCTGAAATACAATAAAAAAAAAAACAACAACAACAACAAAACAAAACTATGATCAATTTTCTTTTTTAAAAAAATGTTGACTTTAAAAAGGTTCTGTGAATGGTCAAATGAAATGTTACACATTCCAACTGCTCTAAGAAGCTTTCTTTTTTTTTCTACAAACACTTATCGATCCTAAAACAGAGAGCAGCCACCCAAAAATATCGTAAAACATCTCCAGCAAAGGCCTTTTTCCTCTTACACTTAGCTGCCATGACGGTGGGAGGCCCGGTGGAAAACACCAACACACATACACTGTATCTCTATTATACATCGATGCATGGTACAAGTATGTAAAGTCGATTTCGATCGAGCCATAACGTTATTTTTCATATCAAATAAACAGATATACACAATGTCTACACATGCTTTAGAGTTTATGTACAGTAATATAAAAAAATAGACAGACAAATACGTACGTGTATCTTGTCAAAAAAACGACAAAACATCCCACAAAAAGGATTTTTTTCCTTTCCATAAAACACACACACCTAGATGTGTAGATATTATTATTGGTATTGGTATTATTGTATAACACAGGTTTAATGGTCGCCCGCCGCTTCTGTAGATTTGACAAAGAATCCAGCCGTGGGCACGCGTTAAAAAATGGCTCTGGAATTTATATTATTTTACAGACTACAAAAACATCCACGATATTGTAGAACACTGAAACAAGAAATGTCGCTCAAACTGACATGGAAACACGACAAGGAAAGTAAAGTCTGGTTGCCTCGTACAAATGTGAGCTTTCTCACAACCTGCCTTTTTTTTCGTTTTGTCCACACACACACACACAGACGTGTGCGTGTGAATTGTGCTTTGCCTGAAAAGTTACTTCAGCGTGACAATGAGGGAGTTCGAGGCTGTTTTTCCAACATCTGTGCATTGTCGAGACTCACTCTCTTCACTTGGATACTTGACTTGGAACGAGGGTTTACGTTTTTTAGCACATTGTGAAAAAGTATTGGAGTGTTGGATAAAATACAACCTTTTAAAAATATACTTTTACAGTTTTAGATCGCTATGTCTACTTAAGGTGTGGCTCAGAATCTTTAAAAGCCCCAGGTTGTTTGCATTTTCAAATGTTTTTTCATCTCTGACTCCAGTGGAGCTGACTAGTATGTGTTATTATTCAAAAACAAAAACAAACAAACAAACAAAAACAATAAAAAAAAAACCAAAAAACTTTATATTCTCCTGAAAACAGCATATTTAAAATCCAGACGCCTTTTCATTACTTAGGAGTTCACCGACAGGCGAGCAAATTTGTTGGAAAGTTCTAGTCCTGTGAATTTTGCTTTGGCAGTTGTTAGCATCTATTAAAGGACCAAAATAATAATTTCCCACTAGGTTGTCGATTCTGCATTCTGATTAAAACTTAATTCACACCGACTGCAACTATGTGACCTCGTCTTAAAAAGTCTTGAGAGGTAAACAAACCATTTTGGAGTTCAATGGGAACATACTAACAAACAGATGACATTAGTGTGTAAATATATACCATGTGGCTAGATTGTGTTTCTGGAGAAACTCTTTTTTTTTTAAAGGCCAAACTTACTGTAACATCTTGCAACTACATAACATAACAGAACATTAAGAGTTGCTTTGTATTTGGCAGTTTTCCATAAAAATTTCACATCAGAATACTTGAATTATATTTCTGATCTACTATGAAACAGCCATCTTGGAACTCTGTGAATTATTGCTAATGTAATAAACACATCACCTGACTAGAGAAATGAGGTCAAACTGATATGAGGCTGATAAAACGTCCATCAACAAGCCAGATCTTCCTCACTGTTCTTAAAGGAAAGCATTTCAGAGCATGGAGATGTTTTAATAGTGATACTAAATATACTGTTTTTTAAATATGTCATAGTGAAAGTTTTTTTTAGTGTACTGATATTAAATAGATTGTATTTTTTTTATTTTTAAATGTGTCATAGTAAAAGCCTGCCATAGAGACGCCAGTGTAAGCAAAGTCAGGCCAGGGCGACTTGATTGTAAAGAGCCAGTTGTGCGCAAACCGGAATGCCAGACAGGCAGAATTGAACAGTCGATGTATTGGAAAATGAACCGAAATGCTACGTTACCCAGCTCACCATTCGGGGTGGGAACTATTCAGATTTATGGCAGTAAAGGTCTTTAAGGGCTTTGAGTTCCTCAATTAGCGTCTTGTTTTGGTTCTCCAGGACGGCGACTCGATTCTCCAAACACTTGACGTACTCCTTCTTCTTCCTGCGGCATTCTCGAGCTGCTTCCCTGCATGACAGACAGCACACCGTCAAATATTTAGCCTGCAGAGGATTTGGAACCTTTTGGTTTAACATCCGCCGGTCGCAATTGTTTTTAAAGTCAGTCAAGTTTTAAAGTCCTAGAAGTTTTTTCGACTGCACGCGAGCGGCGCCAAGGCGTACCTGTTCTTCATGAGGCGGACTTCCCGTTTGCGAGTGACCTCCTCGGTAGCACCTTGGGTTGGGAGGGCGGGAGACGAAGCCATGACCACGCCGGAGGCGATGGTGCTTGTGGGTGCGGTTCGGATCTGGTAGGCCTGAACGTCGCCGGAGGCAGCTGGACAGTTTGAGGGCGGATGTTAAAAATAAACCCAAACGCTTATCTGCAACGCTGGAGACACTTGCAGGTGGTGCATCCTAACGGAGGTGCGATGATCCCTAAAACGCTCACCTTGGACCACCACCTGGTTACTGGGTACCAGTATCTGCTGCCCGTCGCTGGTCTGTGCATACTGCAGGATAGTGGCGCCAGGCTGGGCGGCAGCTGCCGCGTTGGCCATGGTCAGCGTTTGAAGGCCCTGCATGCCATCTGTACCGTTGTTGGCCAGCTGAATGGCGCCACCCTGTGTGATTGCGACTGCGTGATTGGAGAAAGGGACAGACGCTGAGTGGGGGGGGGGGGGGACCGAGGAGGACGGCTTATCGAATCGTGAAGGGTGAGAATAAACACGACACCGAGTCCGTCCTGCCGATCGCTATCAGCGGACGAGACACGAGCCGTCGCGTCTTAATAGGCTGAACTTTGTCACTACAGCCGGCGAGAACCCACTGTATTGGCCGCTGCTGGTCTGGTAGATGGGCGTGGGCACGGTGACGGTGGTGATTGCAGGCGCCGCTGCAGCGGCGGCCGATGAATCCTCCTCAGCTCTCTCCTCCTCGATCCGAGGTACAGCCGGCGCGTCGGACGAAAGGTCATTAAGGATTTTTCTGTCAGGGGGGAAAAATGTGAAGAATTACCCATGAGATCAGAATCACAATCAGCTTGATTGGCCAAGTTTTTGCATGACAAACAGGGAACTTGACTCGGTGGTGGAATAAAGAAAAGTATATATGCAAGTATACGTTATATAAAAAAATATAATGTATATAAAAGTATACATTAACATGTGCAACATATACCTAAATATAAAAAATATATACAAGTCTACATAAATACACAATAAGCTGACAAGACTAACAGGATCTGCTGTTGGGTTAGTGAAATGAGGTAAGGCGTGTTTATTATACCGTATGTATGTACATATACATATATATATATATATATATATATATATATATATACATATATATGTATATATATATATATATATATATATATATATATATATATATATATATATATATATATAATATAAAAAAAACATATATATATATATAAAAACTACGGAAACTACTGCAATTCCTGTGGTTATGCTGTGAACCACTGTGCAATGAGCCATCAATGTAGCAGCTCAGGGAAACAGGAAAACAGTCCATAAAATGATTTTCCAACAATTAAATAAAATGGAAAAATTGACTTCTTGCATCTCAATGTCCAAAATATGGGATGCTGATAGAGTTGCACACACGGACACACAGACAGACAGACAGTTACCTGTATGAGGGGCGCCGGGACAGAATTTCCCTGCGCTTCTGAGAGTCAGTCACACTGTCAACGGACTCCTGGGAGTCCTCGCTTTCTGCAATGGTGGAGATCTGGAACAAAAAGCAGTTGGGTATTGGCTCGGCCTGCCTGTCCGTCTTCGTTTCCTTCCCCGCCTTACAACTGCAGCAAGTGTGTGAGTGCGTTTGTGTGTCTCTACCTGCACGGTCTGGACCTGTGGCGACTGAATAACAGACGGCTGCGCGGCCTGGATGACGCCGTGGACCTGCACCGTCTGCCCGTTGGGGAGCTGCACTAGCGTTACTGTGGGACCCGTGGCTGAGGCGTGACCTGTTGCCAGTGTCACCTATGGCCACAAGAGATTCCCCATGATGCCTTGCAACACAAACGCTTGCTTGTCTTTTCAAAGATGTTTTGTAACATCCACCAAACAGCTTTTTTTTTTCTTTTCCCAATGTTAACTTTCTGCTGTTGACTGTTGTTAACTGTTACCTGTGCCAGAGTGGCGATCTGTGCCTGGGTGATCTGCTGGCTCTCCGTCTCGTTCACAGCAGTCTCCACCCCCTGCTGGGCCTCTACTGCTGACTCCATCTTCATCTGCTCAGGTATGGACGGAAAGAGAGCCTGTTAAAAACTAATTTTATTGTGGACCCTGTTATGTTTTATGGACATTTACACAACTTACAAAAACTTAAAGCTACAGCCTTGACAGATGAACTTAGTTTGAGCATCTCTGAAGTTCTAAATGTGTGTTGTTGTAGTGCTGTTTCCTTACAAGGTGATTGCTTTCATTTCAATAAATTGTTCAATATGAAGAAATAACCACTGCCTGCTTTTATAAAAATACAGTATATTACTGTAGCGCAAAATGTATACAATATTTTTCCTAAAATTCGTATAAAAGTTTTAATTGGTGCAAATGAAAAGAAACAGAATTAAGATACTTAAGAAATAGCAAAAATAAGTTTACCTAACCTTTTTTTTTTTTTTTTTTTAACAAAACAGGTCATACTGTTCAAATGATATATATATATAAAAAGAGTGTTGTCAAGGTGGGTAGGTAGAGTGGTGTACTTATATTTTCTGCAGCAGTGGTTTGATAAGTATGGCAACAACATAATAATCTGACAATAGTAGATACACAAATGGTCACGGAAATACAACAAAAAGTGCTTTGGGGAAGGAATAAATATATTGGATGAAATCTGATCCAATCAATCTTTTCACTTGATGACTGTGATCCAACATTTCCTGAATCCCTGCATTTCAAATGGGCTTCTCGTTGAGGCTTTAATGGGCAACACAAAGGTTTGTTGTGATCTGGGCAAGTTTCACAATTTATGCAATGAGTTATGCAACACCAGTGTTTGTAATGACCAATAAACCCACTTGTAAGAGGGGATGAGGAACCCTGACAATCCACGGCACAACATTTCATTTTTTGATTAATTAGGGGGTAATCTGATTTAAATAGTGTTTCTTTAGGTCCTGCAGAATTTCGGGTCACACTAGGCAGGTTGAACTGGCATCCCGGTCTGGCTCGTGGCGTGTTCTGGGCGCGCCCGGGTTGACAGCAGCGCTGGAGACGAACGTAATGAGAGGGACGCGATCTCCGTCGTCTCCGTCCGCCAGCGCGCACTGTGATCTCACACCGTGCGTAGCGTCTCTCCGCCGCATGATTGGCTTTACACATTTCTCCCTCTGCTTTTCAAAAATCACTCGGATGCTCCGTGCGTGTGTCTGCGTGTGTGACAGCGGAGCCACATGGCCAGGCAACGCCCCCCCACCCCCCGCCCTCCCTCGACGCAGCGCGTAAAGAGACGAGAGGAAACCGAACAAAAATGAACATAATGAGGAGAAACACATGTGAACGCACATAATAGAACGACATACGAGTTCTATCTTCAGGCCCGAATGGTTGTTTTTCGACGTGAAAGTGAGGGCGGCCTGCTGTGACCGAGTTCCAACTAGTCTGGATTGTTACGCAATGAAACAGAGATATTTATCAATGGAGATCGGGGGGGTAATGCCGTATTAGCTCGTGGCAACCTGTTTCATTTGGGTGAAAGCTGAATCACACCAGCGAGTCGCGTTTAGTGTGAGAGAAAACCGCGCAAATGTTGCGCGCATGTTGTGTTTTCGGTCCGTCACGGCGGCACGAACAAGAGTCACGACAATGAATGAGTGTCATCCCACTTTCTCGTGACCCGGCAGCCAAACTGTCCCTCTTATCAGTTGGGTGTCACATGCACACACACAGAGAGACGCAGACACGGCGCTCACTTGGCATGGGGCTACACATTCCCCACTAAAACAGCCGCAGCCTCCCCTCCCTCCATCCTGCAACAAACACACCGCGGCGCCATGATCTCTTTGTTTCCTTCGGGCCGAACCCGACCAGACCGACACTTTGCGCGGCATCGCGCCGTCACTCCGAGCCCCGGACACGGCCACGTCCTTACCGATACTGACTCCCTTCGTCACTCCCAGGCCTCCGCAGCTCCACTTTTATTCTGGCCGACACGTAAGAGCCCGCGTCAGGCTACACCTCCGCCGCGTCACCGGGAACAACAACACGGAGATTGGAGAGGGACGAGAAAGCAGATGGCGACACCAGGCGGAAACGACCGATTCGGCAGCGGAGACGGGCGGAAAATGCCGAGGGGAGACGGAGCGTAACGACGGCCGTTTCACTGCGAGGAGTTACTTTTTTGGGAGGATAAAACGTCAATAGTTCATATTTTAAAGTGTATTAATTGTATAACAACAATAAATCTAGGTCAAAAGCGAGAAACTGTGCCTGCAATTGTTAATTTGATGGTGGCTTATTTTTACGTTTACATTATGTTGTCCTAAAGCAACTTGATTTTGTTACGGTGACATGGGTCAACTACAAGTACATAATCTCAGCATATACTGGCCACCTCGTGACGTCACCATCACATACTGCACATATTTTCCCACCACGTCTTTTTTCACCTGTATTAATTATTTAGTGACTAGCAAGTGGTTAGCACTCCTGCTAACCACTAGGGGGCAGCAGAGGACCTTGTAAGTGCCCGCAGCTCGGCTCTGCGTAGCAAAGAGCCAATCAAACTAATGACGCTATAAAACTTGGCTGTAGAATAATTGTGAGGACTAAGTGACGTTAGGGCGAACTCCATGACACGGAAAAATGAAAATGCACCAAAACCGAAAAGCCTTTACAAGAAAAAAAAAAAAAAGAAAAGAAAAGAAAAAAGGCCACAATAAAAAACAGTTTATATAAAAACATAACTTTCAAAGCTTAAAAGTAAATATTATCGAAAATGTTCTGCTACACAAAAATGCAGCAGGGCACAGAATAGTATATATTTCTTAAACTGGGACGTGTAAATATTTCTCGACAAGACCCAACACGCCCCCCTTTCGCCCTCATCGACCCCGCTTTCCAATCCGCCCTCCCCTTTCCTCCCAGATGGTGGCGCTGCAGAGCTGCGCAAATTCTCTGACCATGTGCTCTCAGCCTCCACCTCCCCCCCACCCCCCCCACCCCCAACTCTTCCTCCTCTTCCTCCCCAGTGACACAGACAGAAGAGAGCTGCTGGTGTCATCGTGTAGATATGTGGAGTTTATCAAGGCAATTCCTTTTACAATCCTCCCGATGCTCGTTGTCAGTGTTTTATCTGTTTAATAGCATTTTACTGTTGCGCACCATAAAAAAGAAAAAGAAAAAGAAAAATCACCATTTTTATTGTGACACCAAACACATTGTTGAGGGGTATTGACCAAGCCTGGGTAATGAACGGCATTGAATTTTCTGCAAGTTATATGAAAAAAAAAGAAAGAAAAAAAAAAAAAGCAGCGCAGGAGGAGAAGGGGAGGGAGAGAGGGAAGGCAATTTGGACCTTAACAGGAGAGGAGGGGAATTATTGAGGAGTCAGGAGGAAGCTTGTTCTTCACGTCCCATTTAAGCTTTCACAATGGCTGCTTTTCAAATGTTTTCTGGCTTTTCACGGTCCTCGTTCACATTTATAATATTTAAATGACTGCTTCTGCTAATATTTCGACATAAAAAGCACAAAAATGGACCTAATTCAAAAGTAAAAAAAAAAAAAAATTATTTTTTAAATGTGACTGTTTAAGTGAGGATGAGATAACGCCAATTTGGCAACAGAGAACTTAGCAAGTTTTCTCACTGGCAGATAGTGTATAATGAAGGTGCAGCGTGGAGAGGTGAAATGTCCCGCTAGCTGCCCGAGGCTGCCTCTGCTATCGTACTTGCAGAAGGTCTTTCAGATTTTAAACCTAGCATGTATTTCTTTAAGGCATGCACACTGACATAGACTCACAAGTAGAAGTTCACATGCACGACCATGATGCATGTCGTTTATCTGAGTTAGTCCAGTTATTAAAGCGATCAAGTTACTGTTGCACTAAGTGGTTTGCAGAGTTGTTGCAAATCTAAGCAATCTTGATTTTCATTCGTGTAACATGCACCTCAGATGTGCATCTGAACCACAATCACAATCCACTGATGAGTTTCAAATGGTTTTTCAGAACTGGTTGATTCCTGAGATTGTAGGAAGTCTTATCTGAAGACTGAGTCTCACTGTAGATGCTTGTGCACTGTTCCCACCTCCTCCATCAAAAAACCCTTCTGGTTTTTATTTCACATTTTACTTCTCTCACGCGGAAAAAAAAAGAAAAAAAAGAAAACCTACCGAAAAATGATGGCGAATATTAATTTGTGGAGGGAGAGACGAGGCGCGAGCTCCTCGCGCAAAAGAGGATGGGATGGAATAATTTAAGAGAGGGAGACAGAAGTGTGTTCACCATGTATAAATAAAAACCGACTCAACGTGCGCGCGCGCACACACACGCACACACAGAAAGAATCAATAGAGGCATTTGGTCTATTATCATAAACACACAGTGTGTGTGTGTGTGTGTGTGTGTGTGTGTGTGTGTGTGTGTGTGTGTGAATGCGTCCTTGTATGTGTGTGTTAGAGAGAGTGTTTGCGTGTGTGTGTGTGTGTGTGTGTGTGTGTGTGTGTGCATGCATGGAGAGAATGGTGTTTTTATCTCCAGATGGTTGACTGAGACTTGGCTGCTCGCTACAGAGACTCAGAGACAGAAAAAGAGAAAAGCAGGCAGAAGGCAGCTTTTCTACTTGAGCTCGACTTTGTGCGTCTGCGCGTGCGCGCGTGTGTGTGTGTGTGTGTGCTGCGGGCGTGCGCTCGCTCGTGTGCCATGTCTGCCAACCTGCTCGCATTGCGCGGGCGCGCGCACATGTGTGTGTGTGTTTGTGTCTGCGGCTGACCTTGAGGAAGGAGGCTCAGTTGGAGGAGAGAGGGATGAAGAGCCTCCCCCCCACCCCCCACCCAACCCCCCGGTAAAGAACGACAGGCTTCTCATCCTCCGCCTGCTCCCTCTTTTCTTCTTTCTTCATCTCAGCCCTGCTACGCCCCTCCCCCGCCCCCCACCCGTTTCAACTTGTTTCCTCTCCTAATACTTGTTTTCTCTTGTCCTTTTTCATCTCCCCCCCTTTTTTTAATCCTCACCCGTCCGTCCGCTCCTCTCCTCCTGTCTCTCCACATCCGCGTTTGATGTTCTTTCTCTCTCTCTCTCTCTCTCTCTTTTTTGTCCCTCCCGTCTTCCAGTCCCCACTTCAGTCCCTTTTCATTGTTCCCTTTCCTCGCCCTCTTTAGTTCCTCTCCCATTACAGTATCATCCAACCCTCAGTTCCTCCCCTCGCGTCCTTATCTCTCTGCCCCTTTATCTCCTCTCATATCGCACTCCGTCTCCGCTGACCCCCTCGTGCGCCGTCCACCTCTTATTTTCCTATTCCCCTTCACTTTACGACTCTTTATCTCCCACGCTGAATAATGCATTTCTCCAACAATCCTTTGCGGCGGCCAAGGTGTTTTGCA
The DNA here is from genome assembly GCF_046127955.1 of Nelusetta ayraudi. NCBI lineage: Eukaryota > Metazoa > Chordata > Actinopteri > Tetraodontiformes > Monacanthidae > Nelusetta > Nelusetta ayraudi. Next base: position 5,226,544 of record NW_027466081.1, on the reverse strand, counting down.
TGAAAAGAAAAAGTGACAGAGGGGAAAAAAGGGAGACATATGTCTGAGGAAGAAAGAAGAGCCGCGATTCAAATGTCAAAGTAAAAAAAAAGAAGAAAAAAACCCTCTCTCTCTCAAAAAAAAAAGCTTTGGAGACAGCAGGATGTCCAGGGGGTAATTTGAAAATCCTGCACCAGAAGATGGTCAAAGGGAAGGTGTGACAGTCCGTCTGAAGTATGATTTATATTCACAAAGGGTCCGAAAACAGAGCTCAGTCACAACACTTGTAGCAGCTTTGTTCGCGTTGTCATATGTCTTTTGCATGATTTGGCACGTAGGCATGTTGTGTTTTTTCTTCCTCTTCTTCTTCTCCTTCTTTTCTTTTCTTTCTTTAAAAATCGCTTCAGCACACAGACGCCAACGGCTTTCTTAGTATTTGCAACTGGGTGAAATTCTGTCCCGCCAAACAATGAGACTCCACATTGGTTATGTGGATTAGGAAATGTCATCAGCGTCTCCGCTGACAAAGTGGTGGGTGAAAAACGGGTAAAGATTTCAACTTCGGGTGAGCTGTTCCTTTAATGCCCATGATATTACTTAAAGCAAATTCTATAGACGAAACACTGTTTGTGTGTGCGGCGGCGACACACAGTCCACACTCGCAGCATTGGATAGTGTTCAGAGAGACTTCCCAGCTCCATCCATCTTGTCCTTGTTTCCACCGTGACCTTTACAGGAGGAACGGAGGAGATGCGAAGAGGAAGAGGGGGCCATTAGCGATGGAATTTGTCCTTATAATTGTCACCCAAAGATCCTGCTGTGAGTTTTCACTAAACAGACTGATGCCCCCAGCTGTGCCAGAGCTGCTTTATCTTATTGATAACATGAAAGAGGCAGACGGCGGTGGTGTTTTTTTTTTTACTTGCAAAGTTGCCAGATTAGGGCCTGTGAGATGCAACATTTGGTGCAAAAAAGCAGCTGCTCTGAAGTGAGGTCCTATATGATGCCCATTTTCAGACTCATATTTCTCATGCCAGAGTCCAGTGCCATGGCATTGGTCAATTAAGTGATGTTTTTAGCTTCCTGCTAAAAAAAACTAATGCTGAGTTGGACCTCCCACATATTTCGAATTGTCAAGCCAGGTCTCAACGAAGGGGCACCACACCTGGCTGGATGTGTGAATATCCTTTGTAACATCACAAGTGCTCTGTGCTTTAGTTCACAAAGCGAATAAAGCAAAGCTTTGACTTTTCTCATTCCCCAGGAGTTCAGATGACATTCCGGAGATTGTTGTCAGCGAACGTTTATAAGGTGAATTCAGCATCATGTGGGACCTGTAAGGTGGGTCGGCTCTGCCTACCAGCATGCCACTGCCCAACACCACGGCTGCACTGGCTGCAATTATGCATATTGTTGGTCCTTCGGGAAAGTTTTTGTTTCGAAAATCAAACTTAACTTCAACTAAAGATTTACATGACGGCAAAGAAAATGAAACTTTACGTAGGTTGTTTTTTTTTCTGGAGTTTGTATCTTCTAGTTGTCTTGAGTCCATCCCTGCAGCCTCTTCACACTTCCTGCTGCAGCATTTACATTCGTGCACGACAAGAAACTCTATGATCAAGCCTCATCGCGCGGCAGAAAAACAAGACGCCGTCTACTTTTCCGTCTTCCGTCTGTGAACGCGAGCTCCTGCTTTTAATGTCTGAGAGAAGCGGTTTCTCATTTCCCTCAAGCAGAGCCCGAGAGCGAGCAGAGGAGGAGGTGGATGAGGTTGCGAAGGAGGAGGAGGTGGAGGAGTGGGAGGCGGGCGGCGGAGGCCTCGGCAGGGCTATTTTTATGAGACGCGCAATAAAGATATGGAGATAAAGCATCTATATGCTACCTGAGGACTTTTCTCAGTGCTCGCGGCCTGGCCCGACAACCCCTCATCTTGTTTCTGCTCGCCGGCTCCCGTGGAGGATAGAGAAAGCAGCTCCGAGATGAATGAGAGTAATAACCCCACTGTCAGGAGAGAGAGAGCGGCGGGGTGGGTCATGATGGTGTAAACACCAGAGCCAAAGCTCGCAGGTCTGCAGTTCTATTTTTACCACGACACCGGGGTGGGTGGGTGGGGGAGGGAGGAGGACAGGCGCTGGGTGCGGAGGGGGAGGAGACATGGGGATGGAGGGAGCGAGCGAGGGAGGGAAAGAGGAAGTGGTATGAAAATGTGGGCTCTGCATTATTCATGGAGCCAGCGGAGGAGCGTGAACGGCGGCTGGGACCTCATGCACAGCCTGCACATGCACATCAGTAATTTGCACGCTTATGACAAATTCCTGTTGACATCTCAGATCCCTTAGCTGGAGACCTGGAAAAAAAAGCACACTATCTTTTTGCGTTTTAATTTTGTAAGTGAAAAAACCCATCAGTCCCATAATGATGGCGGATGGAAAAAACAAACAAACCACAAAATACAAGTCGGGTCTGTGAAGGTGATAAATCGCCAGTGAATAATCATTCACCGATGAGTTTTTCTGGCCGAGTCTCATCAATATTCAGCCTCCAAACCGAGTCTGTTGTCGCACATGTTACATACACTGTTTGGTTTTTCAGCCCACGTGGTCTGTTTGTGCTTTACGTTGCGGTCCACGTGCCTCGTAACTGGCAGAAGCGTCACGTTTCCATGGCTCCCGGCCGCAGAGAGGGGAGCGCTGCGTTGCCTTGACCCTGAATCCCTGCCGGAATATCAAGGGCAGAGCAAGAAGAAAGAGGAGAATAATAAGCATGCGCAGTGGAGATACACTAACTATCTGCGTTCCTGGTATACGCTGTAAATCAGTGTTGGTGAGTAATCTATTACGAAGCAATCCACTACTCCAATTAAACTACTTTTTGAGTTACGGAGTAATGTAACTAGATGACTGTGATGAAGTTGGTAATTACATCATCATTACATTCTCAAGTAACGATTTTGTTACTTTTCCAAAATCTTCTCATTATTTTAACAGTATGGGCTGTGCAAAAGGCACCAGTGCTATACGTGAGTTTGTTCTGTCAAATGTGCAGTTTGTGTTCAGAGAGCAAACGTTGTGTATTTGTGTTAAGAGGACAGAGGACAAAATTTGCACTTGAATAAAGTTAATTGAAAAGCACTGAGCAACTGTTACTTTATCTTTTTAACTAAAGTAATAAGTAATTGATTACTTATGAAACAAAGTAAGTAAAGAAGTAATTAGATTACTTTATTAAGGAGTACCGTAATCAGTAATCAGTAGTTGCATTACTCTTATGGAATAATCCCAACAACACTGACTGTAATGCTGCGGGCAATATTTTCTTGCCACACTTGATTCATCGCATCATCGTCAGCCTACCGGAGTATTGTAAATCTGTCATACTGTCATTTGCGGTATGAGGCAAAATGTGGCGTATATTATTTGACATTTGAAAGTCATTGAAAATCATTTGGAACTCAATTGAAAGTGAACCTGTAGCTGGAAAATAAAAAAGAGTTTGCACTGGATTTCATTTAAAACATCGGTGAAATAACATACAAAATATTTAGTGTCACTAACTATTAATAATACTCAGCATTTAGGAATACAAAAACAAGACGGACAACGAAAAACTGTTCCAAACCTCTTTGAGTAAAGGGCTGCACAAAGGGACAGGCGAAGGAGGAAACACATGGAGGCAACAGAGAAAGAGCTGGAGGAGGAAAAGGTCCAATTTAGCATGCAGGAGTTCTTTAAATAAAATAAATTAAATCTTTAATAAAATATCACATGTGTTGCTAAGCTACCTGTGCCACCGCAACGGAAGGAAAGAATATAATGGAATGGAAAGAAAACCGTGAGCATTCACCCTTAAGACAAGAGCAGAGACCTCCAAATTTACTACGGCTGAGTTTGCAAAGGAGGAGGGGCCGGGGACGGTGGGGGGGTCCGCACAGCAGAGTGTTTTTGAACAGCACGCCAAAGAATGGCAAGAGCCATTAGCAGCTCAATCACACCTTTACAGCAGCAGCAGAACAAGAAAAAATGGCAAGACAACGCACTCCAAACACACAAACACACACACGTTCCATTGTGAAGGTCAAAACCAGAGGTGCACAGATGAGAGCACACGGGAGTGTGTCGGGGGTGTTGGTGGGAGAAGCACCACCTGAGACGTCGACCCCGCCTCTTAGGGCTCTTGGCTCGGGGTAAAGAGACGAGGAGCAAAATATATAGAATCAGTGGGACTGCAGCCAGGCGAGCAAATCAAGCAAGGAGTCAAAGACAAACAAGACGAGATGGATCAAAAAGTGGGTCTGCTTCGGATGCTTTCTGCCAGTTTAAAGGGTCACATGACCCTCCAGGCTTAAGACAAAGTGACCACTCAAAACAGTAAATTGCACAGTACATTGCACAAGTATAAAAAAAAAAAATGCAGCCTTTGTTTCGTTAAGGGATGTACAGAATTTGGTTCCCGGTGTTGCGCCACATGACGTGACACGGAGAAGATGGTTCCCCCTGTTGTGTTTCCACCCTGTTAAAAACAATAAGGGGCGGTACTGAGAATGACCTAACTCAACACACTTTTCCAGGTCTTGGACATTGTGGGGTAACCTCTGCAAATTTGACAGGACATTGTTTTGACCTGAAAATTTTTGGGTCCCCACAAAAATTTTGTTGAGCGCTCAGACTGAAGAACAGACACACGCACGCATGAAGACACAAACACACACACGCACGCATGCACGCAGACACACACACACACACACACACACACACACACACACACACACACACACACACACACACACACCTCGATCATGTTCTGGTCTCAGATTTCCGGGCCAGTTTATGGATTTATTCATGTTCCTATCTGATTCCCCCTGCTCTCAGATCAGTGCTTCTTTTGTTATCAACTCCGTGCGCCGCCGAGTGCGCACCTCCACGGACAGTGACTTATTTACGTGGATGAGTGACCTTCACAGTAACTGTGCACCGCCCCCCCCCTCTACTCAAGCTCTAAGCTCTTGTTCCTGGAAGCGCCGTGGGTTTTTTTTTTTTTTTTTTTGACGCAAGCAGGCAACTCGCAACCTTGGGATGGAGCCGTCGCGCTCAGGAGCGGAGCTGTTGTATAAATAGTCTCCGCCTGATAAAGAGTGGTGCTGCGGAAATGAAGCGGAGCGGAGTGATAGGAGACATTTCTGGGAGGATAGAAAGCCAGAAGCAGCCAATCAGTGTCTGGAGGAAGAAAAAGTAGGAAAGAGATCCGGAATTTTGCCTCTTCTTCACTGCTGTGTGAACTTGCTGTGCTGGGGCATCGACCACCTCATCAGCGACCCGCTCTGCTCTGCTCACACCTTTGACCAACCTGGGGACCCGAGTGTCCTGCGGAAACACAGAGGACAGAGAACAGGAAAGAGATGAACACGCAGAGGGTGAAAACTATCTGCAGCGGCTCTGCTGCTGCTGCTGCTGCTGCTGATGTTGATCTGACGGCTGCTGCTGATCCCCCATGAAGACAGGGGATACACAAACACAATCCAGTGTGAGGTTATTTCGCACCTTTTGATGTGGCAGTGAGATTTGCAGAACTCGTTAAATGTCACTAAATATTGTTCAGGAAATAAAATCAATTTAATCAGGCATGACATGATGGGCATTGGGAGCTTAATGGACTGAATGACTTGATTCCATGAAAACTATACTATGGAAAAATGTAGATTTTAAATTGCCAAATGCAAATACCAAGATTTGTTTTTGAACCATCAGATTTGTGCGTATTTGTTGACGGTGTCAAGTGACCATTAAACAGTGAGAAAACTTTCCAGGAAATAAAGCTAACCCCGTGTAATGGAGCTAATGAGCTACAAAAGAACAGACGGCAAAATCCCAGGTGGCCACACACACACACACACACACACACGCACACACACACACACGGGAGTAGTCTTCCTGTATGTGAGTTGCAGAGGGAGTTACGGGCTTTTTCCAGAAGTGACGTAAAACAACTGACAAAAAACAACAATGACAATTGAATTACTAATTTATTTTGACAAAAAAACAACACGTACAAATATAATCTAAATACATTGCTAAGAAAGTAGCAACAGGAATACCTCGTCACCACTAGATCCCATTGTTTTGTGCTGTACGTTCAAAACAAACCGGCTCCCTGCACTTCCTCAGCGGCCTCCCAGTCCGCCCAGTTCCCCTTCTACAGCGCATGCCGCCCACACGCTGGCACTGCATTTCAAAAGGTGGTTTGATGATACTTTTTTCTTTCCCCCAACACTCGGCGCCGCCAGTCTGTTGTGTTGCCCCGGCAATGAAGAATATTCCCTAATGACGCAGCCACCCACCTGGACACCCACCCAGTGAGGCCATTCCCTCCTTCATCGTATGTTTATATTGTTTGGCACGGGGTGTCAAGGTGACACAAATTTGGGTGTCACGCACCTGCCCGTCACCGAGGAGCCTGTCATCGTCGCCGGCGACGTTTTTGAGGGGAGAGAGGCGCAGTGAGGGAAGCTGTCACGGCGGAGAACTGAGGCGGAGGAACGCCCTTTCATCAGCTTCTTGCAGGCTCCTGTCAGGCCGGCTTCCTTTGGTATCGCGACGGCTGTGTCACACAGGTGACAAAACAGTGAAGCTCTCCTCTTTTTGTCCTCGCCGAGAGAAATGAAACTGAAGAAATGTTTTTCTCATGGTGTCTGATTCTAACGGGACTTGAACTTTGACTCACAGAGACTCTTCACACGGTTCTCACAAATGTTTCTGTCGCGCTCAAGATGTTTCCCCACATCTACTTGGTCGACATGACTACGAGTTAAAAAAAAAAAAGGTGCCTCCCGTATTATGCAATCATGCACAAAAGGAAGCAAAATCAACCAGCCTCGGTGGTAAATAGTGATCTGAAATTACTGAGGTTCAAATGAAAACATAACATAATCATTACGTAAGTGAATGTCTATTGATCATGAGTGGAATCAATAGCATGCATGATGCGTATAACCTGTCACTAGCACATGAAATGATTTGGGTGGAACATTTTGGCAGGCAGACTATACAATAGAGAAACTATTTAGTTAAAATTACGCACCACTTTTTCCTCCAGAGGTGGCGCCAAATAACACTAAGGAATCAGGTCGATGAATTGAAAAGAACAAAGTTAGTTTGAAGATGCTGATTGGAGATTTGACCACTATGGGATCTTTAATCATAATTCTGATCTCATCATTCTTGATTATGGAAATTTCAACGGGTAAAATCGATGGTTACTGAGGACTAAAAGACACCTACGTTTATAAAGGGAGCCTTTGCAAAGTCTTTAGACAAAGCACAGCATCGCCCAGTTCCTCTTAACTAGACAAAGACGCGCATCAGCAGGGATTACACAAGAAACTTTGAAGGCGTGAAATTATGATATGCAACCAACAACGTGACCTAATTACGCTCATTTGTCTCCCAAAAAACTATTTATCTCAATGCCAAATATTTCAAACATTATTTTTAGCCCTGTGTGTGTGTGTGTATGTGTGTGTGTGCGCTCAAGTCTGTGAGAGAGCTAGTGTGTGTGTGTGTGTGTGTGTGTGTGTGTGTCTGTAATAGCAGGTGACTTGTTTTGGTGCTGAGCCCCATATGTGAGACGTAGAAGAGAATACATATGCGTGTGTGTGTGAGAGTGCGCACGTTTGTGTGTGTGTGTGTGTGTGTTTGTCTAGCTAATCATGTGTGGCTGAGTGCACTCAACAACAACAACACCCCGTCACCAGACAGGCAGCCTGGCAGGCAGGGACCCCTGTCCGCCATCTGTGTGTGCGTGCGTGTGTGTGCGTGTAATGAGACACACACACACACACACACACACACACACACACACACACGCACACACGCACGCATGCACGCACGCACGCACGTACGCACGCACACAGACTGGTGGTACTGATGGTCTGGTCCCCACCTGTCCCCCTTGTCATTACCCATGAGGTGATGGAGGGGAACAGAGAGGGACGAGGGAGGGGGCGGGAGGGGGGCGAGGGGATGGCGGTGGAGGTGTGGGGGGGGCCTGTGGGGCAAAGAGGGAGGGGGGGGGGGAGGAACAGAGGCCCCGACGTGACGTCGACACAGGTGAGGGACGACACGAGAGAAGCGCCGGAGGGGATCCGAAGGATGAAGTTGGAAATAGATCAGTCATTTTTATTTACTTATTTACTTATTTATTTATTTGTTAATTTATATATTTGTCTACATCATTTCAACTGACCTAAGACAAGATTTCAAACCTGTGAGCCTGGACACGTTCTCAGTATTTTGCATCCAGCCCGCTTCCCACACACACACACACACACACACTCGCACACACACACACACACACACACACACACACACACACACACACACACACACACACACAAAGAAGGCCCTGGAGTACGTAAAAGGATTAGGGCCACAAGAAAAGAAAAAATATTACAGGAAGGAGATTTTTATTTAAGTTTTCATTTCGAGTCTTAGGTTGAAATTTCATGAACAAAGTCAAAATTTCATAAACGTAAACAAGACGAAACTTCGTGAATAAAGTCAAAATATCTTGAAGAAAATTGCTGTAAAAATTTCTAAATAAAGGTGGCGTTGAAAAAAAGACCGGCAAATAGACTGGATGGATGGTGGATTCACCCAGCACCCACAGTAAAAAGTAAACTGCAGAAAACAGGTGTATCCCACAAGGTTCACCCATAGAAATCGGGAAAACTGGCAAAAACCGAAGTGCTCCACAAGACTTTAATCTCGAAATTTCAAATTTATTCTCAAATTGGAAACTTGAAAAAAAAAAAAATCCAGCTTAATTTTCTTGTCTTCTCGTGGCCCTAATCCTCTTCTGTACTGAGGAAACATAGGGCTCTGAGTGCTGCTGCTGCTGCTGCTGTTGCTGCCGGTGCAGCTCAAGAGGCAGGTGCAGATTCTCCGGCTGAAATCTTTTCTCCGTGGACATGTTTTCGCTGAATTCCCGACACGCTCCGGCCGCAGTTTTTCAGCGAACCTGACAGTGTGTCTCAGCTCCCAGTGGGTCGGCGATGTGAATCTAATGTCACCATTTGCTCCAATAGAAATCCTTGAGCTGTTCCTACCACGGCTAAAGCTGGCAGCACACAATAAAAAAAAGAAAAAGTCTTTGAAATGTGGTCGAAACAAGGGCCACTGAATAACCTTGCGAGTTTTTTTTTGTTGAGAATTCTAACCTCATGAATTTTTGAGATTAATGCAAATAGAGTTAGGAAACTGTATTTTTCTCCACATCCATTCAGCCTTATGTTGAGGAAAACTCCGTTCCTTAGAATAGCAAAAGGCAAAGCTCGCACTGAACAAGTAACTATTCAGACGGCGTCTTTGTGCAGTACACCTTCATTTTGTTGCTTTAGGTGCTGAGGCATATTGTTGCTAAGAGTTTATTCCACCCTGGTTGTTTTGCTATGTCGCCTGTTTCATGAATTTAAGCTGACGGCTCCTTTATGGTTTTTTGGTTCACAAGGACAACGCGGACCGTTAAAGCCCTTTTCAAATATGAAGCTGAATTTCCCATGTGCGGCACTAACGGGCTGCGTAACTGGCGACTGAGACAGATGCCAGGAAGATTGTACGTATGTCTGAACGACAACATATGACTTGTACGTTTGTACGATTCTTACAAAAGTACAGTTTCGCGACTGCCACGCGTCAGACTGCGCTTTGGCGCGACACGAAAGCGCACGCAACAAACAGGCTGGTGAATCACCCTCCACTGGAACGGGCTCAGAACGACACCAAACACCTCAGAGGATGAAACGGCCACGTGATCTCTGGGGATTCATATTTGTCGGGCATCGTACCCTTGGGGTGGTGGGAGGGCGACGCGTTGCAGATATGAATATGGTTTTTTACATATTGGTGTGATGAGGTTGTTCATTTACCATCTGCGTTGTGATTTAGCTCCCGCCATCTGGCGCCGGCGGCGCTAGCGTACTGTTGCTCTTTTTGCTAATGCCGCTCTTCCCGCACATCTCATCAGCCCTCCTTCACGTTAACGCCATATAGCACGCGCTACGGTAACGGCTTTGGATGGCTCACGTCACTTTGTGCCGCAAGTCGCAGATCACGGACACCTTGACTTTTAATTTGCGGCTGGCGAACAGGTGGCGCTTCATTTGGGCGACGCTCGATTCGTTTTCTTTCTTCTCGCTCTTGAGCGAACATAGCAACTCAGACGAGCACAAGCCGACCGCAAACCCGCGCGGTAGACGGACCCCAATCCTCGCACTTTCACATAAGCCCGTGATGTCTTCCTCCGAATTTCCAGATAACTTCCCATTCAGCCTCGTCGCCTCGGCCCTGTTCGGATGTCACATTCAGGTTGTCCCCGGATTAAAGGGAGGTCACGTTAATTAGCCTATTTCACAGTCCTCTCCTGTCACACATGCACGCACACACACACACACACACACACACACACACACACACACACACACACACACAGACGCCGACACGCAGACATGTTAATTAAAGACTGGAGAGCACAGCAGAGGGAACCGACTGTCAAAAGACTTTGCCTCTATCGGGAACCACATGTTCACAACAACATCACGTGTGTGCAGAGCTAAAAGTCAAGATCCACCCTCTCAGATGCAGCAATCAATCTGTTTTGATGTATGTGGTCCAAACATCTACCATAAACAAGGTTTAAAAAGACGCCAGACGTCAGCTCTGACCCAGCAACAGCTTAATCGCTCTAAATGAATTTCCCCCAGATTGGAAAAACACATTTTCTCCTGCAGAGCATCGACTTTCACTTGTTTGAGCAGTGATAATAACTCCATTCCTGACTATGTTGATGCATCAGTCGATGCATATTGATCGGCGGTGGCCATAGACCTTCCCAACCCGCGCAGTCTATCCGCAACATCCCAGCCCTGGCTTTCCTTTCACTGAGTTATTTTCCTTTTGGATTCCAGATTTTTCAGGCGCCACTAGTACCTGCAACACGGCACTGGCTGTTTACACATGTGCATAAGAAAGACTCTGGAGACCTTGGCCATCTGTGCACGTTTCATGTGTCTCTGCATGATCCACACCTGGCAACCGCATGCACGCACACATGCACGCGCGCGCACAGAGGCACAAAGACTGAACTGGAAGCAACCGAAATGAAAAGCGAACACCTGACACCCTAAAATTTTACCTCAATAAAATATGCACTTATTTTGAAAAGGTTAGATTTTCTGCTTGTAAAATCTTGGGTAAAGATTGCATTGTGTGCAAGTTTGACACAAGCATCCCTGAAAAGATTTCCCTTTTGTAAATCACAAAAAAAAAAAATATATATGTATATATATATATATATTTATATATATGGTATGTTTTTCCTTGATTTTTTTCCTCCAAATTCCAGTGTAAGTCCTTGATGTTATTTTAATTGAATATCCTCGCCGTCTTCCTGAATATCGACGCGTGAAGGCAAAGCGGTGAAAGATTGAGTTTGACATAAATCAATACTCCGTGCAAGCCTGGCCTCTGATAAGGAGCCGCAGTGTCGCCAAATATTAACTACAGCCGGAGGGATTTCTGCTTAAGTGGCTCCCATTGTGGGGGTCGGGACTCCACTGAGGGTTCCACGGATAAACACGAGGGGAAACGAGAGCAAGGTTGGAGTTTCACCTCTTCAGGATGAAGAAGGTGATAAGATGACGAAATAGCATCTAGAGGTGCTTGTCGCTGCGTGTTTCTGATTTGAGTGGAAAAAGGCAGAAAAAAAGAGAAAAAGTCCATAATTGGACAAGCTGAATTTATGTCTGACCGTGTGAAGTGTGCAATTTTCGCAGTCTTGTAATTTGCCACGTCACTGTCTCAGTTCAAGACATGCAGATAAATCTTGTAAATTGCAGGCAATGAAGCAACTGCCAAAAAATTCCAACGGCCAGCACAACCAGTTGCAGAGAAGGGAGGTCGGTACAGTAACATTTGCATCCCGCTAGGTGGAGGGGGGGGGGGGTTCGTTCATGTTGCAGGCTCGGAATTTTGCTCGTCCATCTTGAAAAACTTTTCAAACGTTTCGGAAGAAAAAATGTCGGAAAAACAATGGGATGAAGTAGACGTGTGCCCACCAAGAGCTTGACAAGTGTTCTGTTAAAAACCACAATTTAAAGTTCACATTTGATTGGCCCAGGGTACCTTAGGCATTCTATATCCCTCTGGATCCTTATGCTCCTGATTCTTGTGTTTGCTCACCTGCAGTATACAGAGAGCTAAGCTTGCTTGTGTTGGATAAACCTGTCCACAGATGATTCTGATTCTGATTCTGATGCTAAAACGCCAACTGCTTGATCGCCGCTCCCTCTTGTTCCGCATCGTTACTGGTTCTTGTTAAGCTGAGTTGCAAGAGTCAGACTCACACTTATCATCATTTTATGTTTCAGTGGGCAAAAAGAAGTGATATGAAAAAATCTTAAACAATATAAACACTTAAAAAAATAAATAAATCTCAGTCTCCTTGCAGTTGATGATTCACAACCATTGGCCGCCTGAGTAACTCCCTGCTACAATTCTGCGTTCCACCTCCTCACACTGAAAGTATTACACACTCATTAAACCTGACCATTCCACTTAATTGAAATGTTTTTGCAAAAAAGTCACATGACTCAATAATAAAAAAAAAAATCCTCAATGAAAAAAAGTCCATAACAATTCATGTGAAAGGCCTTGATTCTCCAAACTGTAATTGTTCCGAGACCGTGAAATCTTGATCCTCCTCTTTGTTCTCAGGCGAAGCCTTGCGCTGCTGAATTCCTGATACGCTCCTTCGCCGAGCTCGCCGGTGCCCCTCCGCCTTTGCTCATATTGCTTTGGCAAATTGAGAATAAATGGGTGGCAAGGTGCAGCAGCGTAAGGGGTCAGGGATCAAATCATCAAGAACCTAAACAGCCTCGGGCAGCTGCTGCTCCCTTTGACCTGAGGGAGCTTGATGAGAGAGGCTCAGAGGATGGAGAGGAAGGAGCGCAAATGAAAACTGAGGGTAAGAGGCAGCGGCGCGGGAGGAGAGGAGATCTGTGGCGTATCTGCACCTCCCAGTGAAAAAGTCATGACTGTGCACAAAGTAATGCAGATACGTTTTAAAAAAATATCCTCTGTTTTGTCTCTCTTTTGGCCTTCAGCCCACACTTGGATTCCAACCCTGAACCACTCCAGCTTTTTCATCACGATAACGAGGAAAACGCAGCAGTGAAGGAGAGGACGGGGCTGTAAAAACATTTACATCCTCACAGACCGACACAAATTTTCCTCTGCGGTGCCGACAAATAACTAAAACACCAATTTGAAATGGTTAAATCCCTGATGCAAAATATAAACACAGTTTGAGGTTTTCATTTAAATCGAAAGAGCAAAACTTGGATCTTTATTTTCTCCCCAGAACTCAAGATAACGGCACATTTAGCCCTCGGTTTAAAGCCTCCTGTTGAAATGCTGGTGTTTAGTCTCATGATAAAACTGATGCTTTGTTGGCCCTTTCACACCAAAGCAGTGCCAGAGGTCGGAGCCAAAAGCTGGCAAAGGGGCGTTGTTGTCAATCACCTGGGAGATGTGGAATTGCTCTTTGTGACATCACAAAGGGTAGGTTTCCAGAACACTCACTTTCAGAAAAGCGGAACAGGTTGAAGAAGGCTGATGAAGTGAAGGCTCATGTTCTATTTTCTAGGAAGTTGACTGCCGAGAGACACAAACTTTTAGACCTTGTTGGCACTGCACACATTACACAGGATTATTAAGCATCGTTAACTCCAATCAGGATTTTTCATTTGTTTTTGGCAGACTACCAGTTGTAGACATGGGAAACCAATCATCAGATGAGCTGAAAGCACCATCCAGAGGATTGTCTGCTACATGTGCTATTTGGTGATGATGAAAATGCGATTTTACTTGTTTCACTTTGTAAATAATATCTGTAATATATATCATTTGAATTTCTGAATCTGGCCAGGATTACTCTTGAATAAGTCGGGTGACACTTACTTTAATGTTTTTAACCAATTAGGAACTGGCAAAACAGCACAATGGATCTGGGGGAGTTCACTGACAGGCTGCTGTTGGTAGCGTGTCGTTAGAATACACGGGCAAAGCGGATTTAACATGCTACGGGGCGTTAAAGAGACACGCTGACAACATGTTTTCACCGTATTGTTGCATTATATCCGTTTGGATTCAAAAACGCCCAGACGACACGGAGCGGTCGCTACGCCGGACCAAATTGTTTCATGATTTCCCCTGCAGCGACGCTGATTATAGAAGGAGGCCGTTCCTGAGACTTGTGTGGCCTTTAAGCAGCGGCGTGAGGCACTGAATCAAAACCACAAACAACATCGCCGAGCTGCAGGAATATCGGACTTGCAATTACACACACACACACACACACACACACACACACACACACACACACACACACACACAGCCATCTAGGCATCTGTCATCTGCAGGCAACTGGTACGGCGGCAGCCAGCAGCTAATTGGATCATTGTCTGGGAAGGAGGGAGGAGGAGCGAGCGAGGGACGGCGGAGGGAAAGAAAAACAAGGAGGAAAACAGCAAAAGGAGGGAAAAGAGGAGATTAATGGGAGCAGCGGCTCTCAGAAGACTGCTTGGCCAAGGTGAAACTCACCGGGGATAAGTGCCGTAGATTTATCTGCTTTCAGCGTCTCAGGCAAAAAAAAACAAAAAAAAAACAAAACTGATTTGTTGCGAGCGTTTTTGTTTTTCGGAATGCGTCCGACGGCGCACCTTAATATAATGAAGCCATATTTCATTGTTCAACCTTGTTAACTTCCAGCTATTAAGGCTACAGAATGAACAGGCGCCGAGCACTTTAGCGGAGGGTGGTAATGAAAACGGAATGCGGCAAACATTCAAAGCTATTATTTTTTTTGTAAATAAGTACACTGTTAAAACGGACAACCGTCTGAATTTGATCCAGAGGATCCATTAAGAAGTGTAAATTCTCAGGTCTGGACAGCACGAAGGGTCAATCTAACATAACTTCCCGTCCACGTCAAGAGAGACAGTAGCTGTGATGTTATCTGTGGGTGAGGGTGATGGAAGCGTCTGGACTGATGGACAATATTGTTGTAAATCATATTGCTCGGGTCACTAAAGTCACAAGAAGCTGTTATAAATTGTGTCAGAGAAGTCAGTGATTTCATATTTATCTTATTAAGTAGCTGGAATGCTCAGATATCTACCCGTCATTCACCCATCTTGCCAACCTACATGAGAAAGCATTCCCCCCCCCCCCCGCCATCAGTCCAGGGTCGCATTGAAGCCCCACCACCCATATCTCTTAATGAGGCGCAGACGTGAGAGAGTCCAAAGTGACTGCACAACTTTTTACCATCTTAAAATGAAAGTCAAGTCAAGCCTTACGTCATTTCATCTCGGATGGGTCTTGGAGGCCCGAGAATCTGACTATGCTGCCTCGGTGCATCACACTCAGACAAGCTGACCCGTAATTAGAGGCAGCCGTAACTTTAACAAACTGAGCCAATTACAGAAAAAAACTTGCATAAGTTTAGCACAGCATCCAAACTTTGTGAAGGTTGCGGTCGCACACTGAGCTGTACAAGACCGGTGACTGCTTTATTTAAATTTCTAAAGGAAAGTATGCTAATTTGTGCACGGATGAAAGACTTGCTGCTTAATATCTCCCAGTGAATCGAGTCACTGCTTACGAAATAAGAGCAAAGTTTAAGATCTTGAAGGAGTTTGTTGCAGTCTTCTTCTTTTTTTTTTTAAGTCAGACTTGGTGTTAATGAGGCGATTACTGACCTCTTGTGCAGCTGCTGGCAGATGTTCAGGAGTTCTGATGACCCCTGCGCGCGCACACACACGCACGCATGTACACACACACAGTGAACCAGACTGCAGACAGACTGGATCAAAGAGAAGCTGTAGGGGGAAAAAAACAGATGCTTATTTGAGATTAGAGCCGCCTGCTGTTTTTGGACTATAAGATAATGCTTTTTATAAAACATCAGAGTCAATAATCATTGCATTTAGATTTCAAAACCCTTTTTTGGTCATGCTGTGACGCCAGAAAATGAATTTCTTAAGAAACTTAAAAGAATTGGATAGTTCCATTGCACTTTGCTTTAGTTCTCTTGTTGGTGCCTTTGGACTTCCTCTTTCAGCTTTTCCCTTCACGGCTGACCTCAGCCAATCATCTTTCTCTTGCTCTACATTTTAATCTCCTGTCTTTTCCTCACTGCCACTGTCTCTAAAAACATAAAAAGCTGCTGTTCTTGTCAACCAAAGAATCATTCAGCTGCATGTCGAAGCTACATGGGCGTACATTGGTGAAAACCAATACTGAAAAAAACACTGGAGTTAGGTAACATGACTCATTGTTTAAAAAATGATGAAACCTTTGTATATCTCTTTCAATGGGGCAAGTAGAAAAGTCCCCCAGTGTCACTTTGTTTAACCAAAGCCCTTCTCAACTTGGTGGGACATGGAGAAACACACCGGCAAAACACCATAATCAGCCTTGATCGCCGTTATCAGTTCCGTTAAACAGAAAAAATGCCACCCAGCTTTGATTAAACAGCCGCCGTTGCAGCGTCCACAGCGCATCTTTAGCTGCAGCATGGCTCCCACGTTCACTTCCTGTGTTTCTTTCTTCGTCTTGCTTCGTGGTTTTAAAGAACAGCTTGCAGCAGCAGCTGCTCCGTGCAGTAGTTACAACTCTAATATCTAGGGTTACGTAATACGAAAAACCGACTGAAAATGCTTCGCACTGGAGCCCAGCAAGACGGACGTGCATGATGTCCATAGAATTCAACTGTTCGCAATCCAGCTGTGGCGTGAGGTTCCTACTTCCTGCCTGTCCGATCCATAACTGCGTCATTCCTGGATACCAGGCCAGAGTTCTCGGCGAACAGTCACACTTTTTTTCCTCAACAGCCGACCTTTCTGTTGCGTCTCGACAGTCGGGGTTGTGTTCCATTTTCGCCTGCCGCTAAATAAAAAGGGACGCAATATGCAGGCACGTGCGCTGGAGTGAGTGAAGCCATGTGTGTGTGTGTTTACTCGGGAGCTGTAGTTAAGGGAAGAATGACTCATGTGGATAGTCCAGCGAGACAATGAGGGCCGCTGGAGGATATCGCTCTGCAAGTGTTAAGCTGTGTGTGTGTGTGTGTGTGTGTGTGTGTGTGTGTGTGTGTGTGTGTGTGTGTGTGTGTTACAGTGCTGATTGAGGGAATGTCAGCGAGCAATGAGAAGGAACCAGGCCAACTGCCACCAGAGCGCTGGCGGTGAATTTGGACGGACTGTCACAGCGGCTCGCCTCACGTCCACACCGACCCCCCCGCTCCCCCCACACACACACACTCTTCCCCTCACCCCTCACCCCTCACCCCCCCCTCTGAGTGTGAACGGCGCTCCGTGTAGCCGATCAGTGTGTGAGTGTGTGTGTGTGTGTGTGTGTGTGTGTGTGTGCCCGTGCGTATGTGCCTGTTTGCTGGCCTATATTTGACATTACTATAGCCTCATAGCCAGATGGTAATGATGGCCCAATGGCCCCAGTGTGGAACGGAAACACTGACGTGTTGTGAGTGCCACGGGTGCGGAGGCTGCGAGACGGTCACCGACCAGCACCAAAGCGTCTGCTGTCATTGCCGGACGCGGCAAGGACGAGCTGGCAGCCTGCGCCCTTCCGAGCATAAAGATTCTTTTATTTTGAAAGCTCCATTAACTGATTTATCTTCACTAGAGCCTCCGAATAGAATGACTCAGCACAAGGGGTAACAGTGGTGTTAGTTTTCAGGAGGTCATGTCTGGCCTCAAGATTGGATTTAAGATGACTGCTTTCCCACTGGTCGCAGGTTAGCTTGGATCCACTTTGTGAAGTGGAGTTGGTTATTTTGTGTTGTAACCGTCAAAGATCTGACCATCACACAGAAAACCTGGTTCAACAGTCCATCCAAAGTCATTCTGCAATTTGAATAAAATGTAGTTACATTACAGTATATCAGTAAAACCATTTGATAAATTCTTTTCAAGATGTTGATCTCCTCTCTTGACCACTAAGACGCTTCAGATTGGGTTTAAAACGACTTTCTTTCCCCACAAAGTTCTCTTTTTTTCTACCAAAAAACCTCCAACCCCCTGCAGAAGAACCTGTTCCAGAGGAGCACAAGTCTGTCCCTGATCCAGAAGAGAGAAGAACTTCTCTTCTAATTCCTACAATAACACAAGCACTCAATGTTAGCTGCTACAAACACATGGCTAACAGTCGGCTATTGCAGGCTAGCTGGGCATTGACGCAAACCCCACTGTAAAAGTGATGGCGCTTCAGAGCTTTCTTACTCTCACTGTCGTCTATGTTTTGCACATCTTTTTCAAGTCTTTGATTATTTACGTAACGTCAACTGACCAAGAGATTACACAGGCTAACATTGCTAACATTGTTTCATCTGAATGCCAATGAAGGTTTTGCAGTACACAGAGCACAACATTGTGTATTTTGCCACAGCTTGTGTTGTGCTCTTTTTGTGCTACCCAGGGTTGTTGTTCCAATAGGATAGATTTTAAAAGGTTACAACAGAGCACTCACTCACTCCTAGCAATGATGGCCACTGAAAATATGAACACTCCCCTCTGTCCTTCGCTTTTCTGCAGTACCAACCTTGAAGGTATTTTGCCTCTGCACAAAAATCAGGTAAAACCCTCTGTGGATGTGCATTAGCGTTTAGTTGATACTATGATGACACATTTCTGAACATTTCGAGAAAAATCTAAAAGAAAAAAACTGATGCTTTGGAGATGATCTCAAATTATCTACTTTTACACTGACGATCAGCTTCCTGACTTTATCCTGCATGTTTACTGTTAGCGTTAAACATTTTAAGCAAAAGCATGGGCACATTTGGTGCGGCGCAAACACTGATACTGAACACACAATGCTGTTTTTGTTGCAATATTGTTTGTGTTGCTAACTCTGCCTTTGTCCCAGTTTTATCAGAGCAGAACCTGAAACGATGACCTGAGACCTTGACTCAGAAGACAGTGATTGTGCACGCGTGTAAACAGCCTACGCATGTGTACGCTTGTGTGTGTGTGTGT
Organism: Nelusetta ayraudi; assembly: GCF_046127955.1. Lineage (NCBI taxonomy): Eukaryota > Metazoa > Chordata > Actinopteri > Tetraodontiformes > Monacanthidae > Nelusetta > Nelusetta ayraudi. Next base: position 5,207,460 of record NW_027466081.1, on the reverse strand, counting down.
GTGTGTGTGTGCGTGCGTGCATGTCTTATCTCAGGCGTATCGCTTCCTTTTCCTCCCCCTCCTGCACAGTGGGCTGCGGCAGGTGCAGAAAAATAAACACACAACCAAAATGTTCAAAATTCAAGGACGAGAGAAGAATGAACATGTGTCCAATCAGACATTCAATTAACTTGGCAATTCCCCAAGTCTTGACACCTGCGATGCTTATTTTACATATTCACTTTCAGTAAACATCAGCGTAGTAATACTTTTGCATTTTGCCCATGAAATGTCTACCTTTGACATTGGTGCCTTTGTGTGCAGGTGCTGGGTATTGAGAAAAATAATAGACTGGTTATAGGAAAATATTTCATGCTCATAAGCATGCAAGGACCAGGTTAATTTTTTTACCAGCACCTTGTACAATGCCCAGTAAAGGTTTATTCTTCATATTAAATGCAACAGGGTGCAAACATATTCCATGATATTGGAACTGCAAGCTGCCAAAGGTTTCAGTTCCCTGAAAGGATTTTACCCTCATCCTCCTGGAGGAAGCTTTTGCTGTCCTCTCTCTGTATTGTAATGTATTGTAATGTAATTAGAAAAATGCATAACAAAAACTTGAACTTTTTCAGGTGTGTCATTACAGTGGTTTATTTCCACAATGTTTTTTTTTCCTACACTTTTACACTTACAATAAAACCTTGACCAGACGCCTCTGCTGGACTACAGAGAAAAATACTGACGGAAGAGTAAAGTGATTTCAAATGTTTTAAAGGGACGACGTACACTGTGTTCCAGGATTCACATTGTGATCCTTGACTTATTTGGTCGTGTGACGAGTCAGTCGTTGCTTGCTGGCTGAAATTCACGAGGCCAAGGCTGACGAGACACAGGTGAGCGGACAATCACAAGAGGGCCCGAGGAGAACAAAGGGAAACAGTGTAAAACAGGAAATGACGAGCGAGGAAGCAACACAGAACAGGAAAAGACGTGGCCTGTCTGTCCTCTGAGTGGCCAGCAGTTGGGTTTAATTCCACCAAAATACCCAAAGTGAACTCTTGCACTGCGGTTCTCTTCTCGGTGATACGAGGAACACCCCTTAATGCATTCGCAATGTCAATTTCGTAAGCTTAAAATGATGTGGTGAGTCTGGCACCAAGCAGATAAATGACACACCTAAGGATATCCAAGTGGAGTAGAACAGCCCCGCTCCTCTGATATGTGATGGTTTATCGATATCTTCCGAGAGTACCTGCTGCATCTTGATGGGAACCAGCCCCCTGGCCTGGGGCGAAGACGCATGAAGGTTTAATGCGGCAGGGATGCAGAGCCGCGTGCCTCGGTTCAGGACGGGCTTGGAGAGGCGGTGAGGTGCAAAGTATCAGTATCAGCATCAGTGCAGGGCTAGAAAATGACAGGAATTGGTGGAATCTTGGTCCATAAAGAGGACCGGGCGTAGCCTTTGCCTAATCAGAACAGCCCCGCACAACACATGCTCAATGTTTTACAAGGTACAGGACTGGGCCATTTTGCTGCCGTTGAGTAAAAGGCAAATCTTCTGTCCGCTAACAAAACTCTGAGTTCATTGAGCGCCGGGGAGGACGGAGCACGGAGCACACGCTGTTTTTTTTTTTTATTTCCGGTAAACACCATCTGAAGCGATGTGCAGCGAGGTGGAAGAGGAGAAGAAATAGAGGCTGCTGCCAAAGATAATGTCTCTTCCCTCTCAGCCTCTCCCCGCCTCTCCCGATCCTTGCAGCCACTGAATAATTTAATGCTGTACAGTACAGCCGGTGATAAAGCCGACCAAACGGCAGAATCTCTGGCTGAGACCGAAGGTAGAAGCATCGCGGCTCGATATTCGACGCCCTCGTGATAAGGCCGAGCAGACGGCGATCCTTGTCTACACCAGAGGAGGACGGGTTTCCTAGATGGCTGCTGCAGATAAGGCGGGCTGTAGTGGATCACGTCTTGATTCCGCGTCGTCGTATATATATATATTTTTTTTGGAACGCTGATGCGCTTTAGATTGATGAGGCCATTTCTTTCCATTTCTGTCTTCAAATGGTATGTCTGTTTAATCTGCAGAGGGTATACCTGAGCGTCCCCACTGACTGGGCTGTTTGCAGGCAGAAAATCATCAATCAGCAGAAGTCTGTCTTCCATCTCTTGACTAGAAGCAAATCTTTTTGCCCCCCCCCCCTTCCAAAAAAAAAGAAAAAGAAAAAGAATAAAAACATCAAATTGAATGCAAACTAAGTTCCCATCAAATGCTTGGTCGATAGGTGGCAGTGTGGGCCTTGTGCATATAAGATATATGTAATAAAGTGCCGAATAAGTCGAACTCACAAACTGAAATCAAAAAAGAGGCAGTTGCCTTGGCAACCAACAACTTGGCAAGTTAATATCAAGGTGAAGGTTTCAAGGTTTATGTCGTCATATATTCTATCTTTCCCACTGCTGTGGCTGAGGACTATTGCGATCTGCTCATCTATCTGTAGCGACAGTGTGGCAGAATTTCATAGACTGCTCGACATAAAAAAAAAAACGCACCGAGAAAGTGGTTTTCCTGTCTGGACCACAGACTCTCCACACATTGACCCTCCGGCTCAGAAGATAATCAATGTAAACTCCCAGATATTCAGAATTGGCATTTAGACTCGAGTGGGGGGGGGGGATTAATCAAATCCCACATTCTACGCATCCCCTGATCTTTACTGTTCACTCTGAAACGCATTAATAATTGTACCAAAAAGTCGATAGATTGCCAGAAATCATTTAGCCTTCTTTTATTTAAAACTTCCCGCACGAAAAGGTCTTGCTTGGGTTGTTGGCATCACTAACCTTCCCCCCATGATGTCACAAAAGGGTATTTTGGTACTCGTTTGCATGTGCTCTTTCTGTCAAGGTAGTTTTGTTAGTTTTGAGCAGAGACATTCTATATTGTAGAGACCAAGCATCATCTCAGTGCTTGGTGTAGAAAGGAGACATCCGTAATGGCCAAGATGGTGCTTATCCCGCCCCCTCACACAAGCAGCCAATTACCTGCAATATAGGCAAACGGGGAAAATGATCGGCTAGCCAAAGTGTTTCAACCGGTGCATTCACACACTGCAGCAGAATGTCTCTGAACACGCTGGTTAATGCTAGTTTCCTATGCGTTAGCTAGCCAGCGCATTCGCTAATGAATCATGCCATTAAGTCAGTCGTAAGTCGATTTGCTTCTTGATTTTACCCTGTGTGTACCACTCTAACACTACAGCTTGGTTATGATTTTATCCACATTCATTCCATTGGATGCCGTTGCCAAGATGACCGCCAAGTGGCAAGACTTGCCTAGAAGGACTTTGGGTCTGCCTTCGCCCTAAGACAGCTGGGATAGGCTCCAGCAGACCCCCGTGACCCCGAGCTCGGGACTAAGCGGGTATGGAAAATGAATGAGTGAAGGATGAATGAATGACTTTGGGTCAAGTCAGTTGGTAAACACAACAAAACCAATTCGAAAATACTCACGTTTAAAAATCTTCGAGACGACAAAACTCTGTTGCCATATTTAATCGTGAAATATTTACATCACAATCCAGTGTTCATTTATAAGCACAAGTTGGTTGCAATCACGACTTACTCTAAAAATCAGTGAACTTCCACGGTGGTTTTATTAGGACTAATGAGAGGGCGAGCTTTGAAGTAGGAGTCTGCGAGCTTTGCATAATTTAAGGTTTTATCTCTTTCATTTAATTATCTTCAATATTCGTACTTTTTTTTAGATCCCCGCAAAAGTCGCCCCACAGAGCAGGCACCTCTGTCACGTCGGTCAAAACCCAATTTCTTATTACATAAGGCGGAAATACTTCACTTTCTCCGTCCCTTGAACGCCATCACGGCAAACTGCGAGAGTCGTGTTTCCATTACATTTCAGAAAGCCAGCCATAAACTGCCGGGTGTGTGTATGTGTGTGTGTGTGCGTGCGTGTGCGTGTGCGGTGAGAGAGAGAGAGAGAGAGAGTAGTGTTGCGGTGAAGTGAAGCGAAGGCACAGACTGACAGGGAGACAGAGATTAGCCGTGATAGCGGGCTAATGTGTGTTTGACCTCCTGAGTGGCTGTAAGCAGCAGATAAGCTAAAGACTTGATTGTCTGCGGACCTCGGCGGACACTCGCTGTAATTAGTTCATCTATCTGAACACGTAGCGGCGGAATTAACACACACCACTCCTCCCCGCTCCGCTGACCCGCGGGAGTCCAGACTCCGCCGACCTTTTGCCCCGGCGGACTGAACCGCTGGAGTGTCCAGAACTGCGCAGTGCGCACAAAACATCCAAGCCAACGCACTTGTTGACAAATTAAGCTTTTTTTTCTTTTCTTTTCCTTCTTCCGAAGACATGAGGCTGCAGGGGTGAACGAACAATATCACCCGGGCGGCTCCATCACGACGCCGGTTCTTGGAACTCAGGGAGACAGAGTCACAACCAATCAAGGTTCCCACCTTCAGAAGCCGACAGGAGCTGTATCGAGTTTGGCAGCCTGAAACGACCCGGAACACCGAGAAACAAAAGGCGGAGAAATACACCTGTCCAACAGCAACACAGTGGCGGCTCGGGGCTCTTTTATTTACCTTGAACACATGACAGGTGTGGAGACGAGGAGAGGGAAGGGTGGGAGGAGTAAGGAGGAGGAGGTAGTAGGGGGATATTTAAGGAGAATAATCGGCCCATGGTTCTGTAGAAAGTCTGAGGAAAGGACAACTATTTTTGAAAAAGTGAGTCTTTAAAGAAATTGCATTTTGGATTTTAATGAGCTCGTCAAAAATAAAGATTATGCACTTCCTCTTTTCTTTGAAATTTAAACAAGAATAATGTGATTCAAATAGATGTGTTTGTCGTGATTTCACGGTATGAATGCTTGACAAAAAAAAAAAGCTAAAGCAAAGCAATCATCACACCTTAAAGCGCATCACTCCGCTATGAATTTCTCTGTGCTCACTGAAGAGAAGATTGAGGTGACGCATTTTTCAGTCATCATGTCGGCAGTTTCTTAAGCGGCACGCCAGATGCAACTTTTGATAAATCTTACGGACTTCATCTCATGTGTCAGCCTAGTAAAAATAAAGTATTTAGAAAAAATGAGAACAAACTTGGAGGGGGGATCGAGTAAAACAATTGTCTCTTACATCCATCCATCAGACCTTTTTTGACTGCTAATTCAGCTATATAGCTAGTTTGAGGTTCCTGATTAATTCAGGAGGCAACGCCAACACGTTTAATATTCCCGTCACCACTCTGTGTCATGCAAAAAAAACTCATACATAATCCAGGCTGTGGTGAAGAGGAAGCATTGTTTTCCTCAAGAATATCCTGTTTGGATAAACTTCAGCATCCATGCTAATTTCTTTAGCTTTAGCTCTCGCTAGCTACGTGGAATACTCGTTCAATCCGCTCTGCGTTTCTTTATCTTTTGCTCCTAATGGTAGCTATACGCATTTTCCCCGCAGCTTCAGGTTCGGCACAGCTATCTTAAAAATCCAGCTGACATTTGAGGTTAGCTCTTTCTATGACTTCGCATAAAACTGCGCACATTTCTTTCCTGCAGTATTGACACTTTTATCTTTGCGATAAAGTAACGCTAACCCATTGTAAAGTCGGCCATCAATAATCTCCTTTTTTTTCTCCTCCGTTGACATTTTCAAGAAGCTGCCGTGATGTTTATCGTGTACATTAGTTTGAGTTATGGATGGCAGCGAGGTCTAAGAGTCCCTCAAATGAGCTGATATGGTCCTTCGGGGAGATAAGTGAAATATGCTACACGGCAATTCGCCACGCGTCTCTTCATTTCTGCAGCTGCAGAGGGCTGATGGTTGCCGTTTCTGTAAACACGGAGCGAGCCCCGACGCAGACTAATGCAGCTGAATAAGATTAGAAAACGGCTCCCTCTCCCCCCCCCCCGCCCTCTTTCAGCGTCTGACAAGAGCTGAATAAGCTTGCAAAAACCTCAAAATGCCCGCACTAATCATCATTGTGGAGTGTCATTTTACAGCCAACACAGCCCACTGCTGAGAAATGATAATAATCCTCCGCCTTGGCTTCGCTGAAACGTCTCCATCCAGCATCTTTAGGGCACAGCGAGGGAGCGTTTTGGAAACTCGTCGTCTGCATTTACGCAGGAGCCAACTGGCCGTTTAGCATCGACCACATCTGAAGAACGAACAGCAAGTCCGGTCTTCCGTAATTTGGTCCCATTTAATTAGTATTTTCTGTGTAGGAGGACAAACTCTCAGAGCAGATATTTGCTGTTTATGAGCTCCCGTTACTTCTGCTTAATTGATCCCCAATTAGCCGTTAAATATTTGATTAGCTCATTTAGCCCCGAATCTGATTGGCTTTTGCATGTCAGCAGAGCCGGTGACAAGCTAGCTCTAATTAAAGAGCAGGACACAATACCCAGTCAAGGAGAAGCCATTAGCACGCAGAGGAGGGCAATAGATATTCATGAGATTGTTTCAGTCGCTATTAAAGGCCGAAAATAACAGCGGCGTTGAGAGCGGGAGGCCTCCTGCTCTAATGCGACGCTGATTCTCCGTATGTCAGCGAAGGGGCCATTGTGCAATAATAATTTAGCACCATATCGTGGGCAAAGCGTCTTAAAGAGGCACTGATCCAGTATCGCGATGTTCTTTCCGTGATGCCAGTGCCTATAACCTGGACCTGAGTGCAAAGCAGCCTAACGGGAACCATCACAAGCCAACAGGTTTGTTTGTGTCAGAGAGGACTCGCTCTCAACTTCTGCTGACTGCTGATTCTGAGTGAGTTCTTGAAACCAATTGACCTGACAATGCAAATACTACTATCTCATTACTGAGCATAAAGGTTGTAGTTTTTTTTTTTTCATTACTTCTTAGTTTATTATTTTATGCCATTATTAGTGTGTTGGAATTCAACAGGAAAACAATTGAACCCTAAAACACTTTATTTAAAAACAAAATTATGGTTTAATGTAGCTCTCTTTTGATTTGGTTTTAGTTAACGTTCCTTTGAGCATACAAAAATCCATCTATCTTCTATACCCGCTTCTTCCCGAGCTCAGGGTCACAGCGGTCTGCTGGAGCCTCTCCCTCCCAGCTGTCTTAGGGCGAAGGCAGGGTGACACCCTGGACAAGTCGCCAGTTCATCGCAGGGCCACATAGACGCAGACAACCATTCACACTCACATGCACAGCTACGGACAATTTAGAGTGTTCAATTGACCTCACATGCATGTTTTTGGAGTGTGGGAGGAAGCCGGAGAACCCGGAGAGAACCCACGCAGACACGGGGAGAACATGCAAACTCCACACAGAAAGGTCCCAGGCCCGGGCCCCAGAATCGAACCCACGACCTTCTTGCTGTGAGGCGGCAGCGCTAATCACTGCGCCACCGTGTCGCCACAAAAATCCATCAATGGAAAGAAAGACAAGAGAAGCGCCAGCAGATTCTACCATTTATTACACATATTACATTCTTAAATAAAAATGCTCCACTTAACAGTTCTTGCATAGATATCTTACAATACCAATTTAGAAAAAGAATTATGAAACAGACCAGTAACAAAAATAAATTTTCTTCTTCCTTAATAAAGAACATTACCATACTAACATCATATAATACAAATAATATTTTAAACACTTTGTACAGCAAAGGATTGTAAGTTAAAAGAAGAGAGAAACTCAAGATTAAGAAATCATAGGAAAAAAAAAAAAAAAAACCCAACAGAAGGGATGGTGACGGAGGAAGGCGGGTGTGGAAGTGACGGTTTATGGACCGGAGGTTGACATGAAAGGTATCGGAGTAACGGAGCCCCTGGAGGTGAAGAGATAAACTCATCCGCTGTCTTCGCCCCTCTTTCCAACAACTCGACGGAGGAAGTTCTGGCTCCCTCAGCGGTTAAGGTGGGCTGTCGGTGGAGTGATGGAACGCACTTCGCCGGCGCGCGGCTAAAAGATTAGCGCCAAAATTCTGTCTGTAGTCTGAAACGGAGTCACAGTTGAGCTCGACTGGTTTGTGTTTTGGACGCTCATCCTCGCTGATTGAGAGACTATGCGATAAAAAACAAACTGCGGACGCAAATTTGGTCAAAATCAACTTCAGGAAACCAATGTTAGTAGTCGCTCTAGTGCCTTAGCATCACACAGATTTCAAAGAGTTTCGGTTTTTGCCAAAATGAGAAGAAACTTTTGCTTGGCATCTGAAAGAATGAGTCTTTTTTTCCTCATTGGCGCTGCCAGCCTTAGTCAGGGCTGCTTTGGGAAAAGAGATCTTTGATCTCAACGAGACACTCTTCATTAAATACAAGTTACATAAATAATAAAAAATAATTACGCAATTGGCAATTTTTTTTTAATATAAACCCAGAAAAATACACAATCAGCCTGAGCAACCGAATTCTAAACATTCAAGATTTAAAATCTGCGATACGAATCGGTGGTCACAATAATGCTTTTCAATGAAAGAACTACAGGGGCTTACATAAAGTGCAAGAAAGTATTGTTTTTTTTTTTTGTTTCGCCTCTGGAAAAGCATCACGTCGTATCGGAGGTGGGCAGATGGTTTTGCGCGAGAAGCGCGCGGGGGAATTTTCGAGAGGAAGTGGAGATTATTGTGATAAAAGGAGACAAAAACTGAAACAACACATTTTCCCACAGCCAAACAATCTGTGATCCTGTGAAAGTGGTGATTGGTTTTCACAGGATTGAAAAGAAATTAATCAGCAAATTTAATAAGTAAAGAAAAAAAAAACATTAATCCAAAATTCCAAATTCTGCTTCGGGGTTCAGATACGATACCTGGGGCTACAGACAGCATTTTGGTCGCCAGAGCCTTTTTGGCGCAATAACGCGTGTGCCCTGTGAAAAGCATCTGATCTAACAGGGTAATGAGACGCACACAGATGCGACAGCACTGACCGAGATTCGCCGGGCTGAACTTTATGTGAACTCGGACCGGCTGAGGGTGGCCGAGCCGTGTTGGGAGAGCAGCGGCTCTCCTCCCAGTTAAAGGCCTGGTGGCTGAAGACTGCCGGTGCGTTCGGCCACCAGAGGACTCTCACCGGTCGGGGGTGTTACGGTGGAGAAGGTGGGTGAGGGTGAAGATACAGACACGACGGGGGGGTAGGGTAAAGGTCTGTGAATCTCTTATATTACTGACACACCAAGCGTGGACAAACACAGTAGTTACAGACAGACGGACGGACGGACGGACGGACGGAGTCACACCAGGATGCAACCGACGCCGAGAAAGAAAAGAAAGCGCAAAAGGTCCCACATTATGCTCGTTTTCATGTTTTGTCCCAGGCGAGAGCAGCCTGAATAATCAACTGCCATTATAACAGCCATGAATTATCAATGAAACTCCAGAGAGCAGCCTAACCAGCCCACTGTTTACAGTGTGCTAGTCTTAGCTTGTTGCTAAAGCTAACGCTTCGTCGAACCTTCAACACGGTCGAAAGGCAGCAAAAAACACAATTTTAGATTCCAAGGCCTGGGCCCGCAGGGGTCGGCCCTTCACCTCGGAGATGTACCAGCGCCCTTTGTGACATCACAAAGAGCTGATTTCAAGAACTAGCTACTAAAGTAGAGCGAGCAAAAAGACCAAAGGACTGACTTTTCTTACGTAGGAAAGAGATGCGTGTTATTTCCGAAAAAAAAAAAATCCTAAGGAGTTTTTGCTTAATATGGGACCTTCAGATGTCAGTAAGTGACAACGAATCCTCCCCGAGGGGCCGAGAAAAAGGATCTGCTGGGGGTTCACCGGGCTGACGTCCCCCCCCCCCCGGTGGCGCTTCGATTTCTCGGCGTCAAAGTGCATCCTGGACGTGCGACAAATGTTCAGTGGGTATTTTTGACAAGAGTGCCTCAACGGACTATGCTAGCGGTGTGTGCGCATGGAGAGTGCAATAGCTAAAGTATGATCATGTAGTGCAATGTTTGCGACGACTAAAGCGGATCTAGAGCATGAGTGAGCGAGCGAGCGAGCGCGAGAGAGAGAGAGAGAGAGTGAGAGAGACTCTGAAATGTCTGAGACGGTGCTGTCGCCACACACGGTTAGTTTCCACACAGAGCCGTCTGCGTGTAAGCTCTTATGCTATTTACAAAAGCTGCCTAAAGTGACAATCCTCCTTCAGGATGATATGGTGTAGGAAAAAAAAGAGAGAAAAAAAAAAGAAGGAAAAGAAACTGAAGCCCCGGTCCCCTGGAGAGACTGTGTTCAAACAGCTGCTTGTGTCCAAATGCCGCTTTCACACTGGATTTACTGGTTGGAGTCCAAATCCCAAGGTGTTTATCATCCTTATTCCGACCCTGATATGATTTCTTTTTTTTTTTGTATTGGTTTGGGATTTGGAGGATTTTATTTCAAGTGGATGCAATTACTGAGTGGAAAAAACAAAAGCATGTCAAAATAGATTTAAAATAAAAATAAATAAATAAATAAATGAATAAAAAGAAAGTGTACATATGCCCACATTTCTAAAAAATCCCGAATCTTCTTCGAGTTCCATCCCAGTCGGCGATCATTAAGCAGGATTTTGGTGGCGGGGGAGGGGTAAAAAAAAAAAAAAAAAAAAAAAAAGGCAAACCTCTCAGATTTGGACTAAACCCGTCAGTGTGAAAGTGCCTTTCGGAGCGGAGCTCAACTGTCACCATTTGATGTTCAGGGATGGCAAATTTCACTTCAAGTCACTGAACGTGACGCCGGGTTCCGCAGCAGGTCGACTGCTCAACCCCCCCCCCCACCCACACCCACCCCTGCCCCCACCCCAGACTCCTACGCCCCCCCCCCCCCCCCCCCCCGAAAAACCTCCTGTCCCAATCATGAGATATGAACCGTTGCTATTTTCAGTGCGCTAAGAAACTAAAGCCTCTTCTTGACTCCTGCTTAAGCTGCTAAATGCCGCTCTACCGGGCACCCTAGAAGATCATGACGACTTTATTTTACACGGTGTGAGCAGTGACCTCGGCTCCGGCCGAGAAAAGCTGAAAATGTAACGAACGCGACGAGCCGGTAAGCGCTAAGATGTGTAGATGTGTAAAAGGTAAAAAAAAAAAAAGGGATCCATCTCAGCCCAGCTATCATCCAGCACTCCTGCATCTCTGCCTCTCCTTCATCTTTTTCCTCCCACTACTACATTCACAGCAGTTTGCAACTTGCAAATATGCAAATCTTTGGCCAAAATGTGTAAAGTGTGTGTTCAGCGTTCCTGCAGCCGGTGGCGGGCGGACGACTGCTGTGGACACGGGGGTGGTGGTGGTGGGGTGAGGGATGGAGGGATGGGGGGAGGAACCAGTACGGCACTTTTTGACTGTGAGGGAACAGGAAGTGTCGGCGGTGGATTAAATATCTTGGGGGGAGGGGCGGGGGGGCGGGGCTCAGATTAAAATGGTAATTTATTTTTATCTGTAATCCGCTCGATAAGGCGAAAGGGCTGATTTAATGATTTCCCTTTTTCCTTCTTTTCAACCCCTTTGACGAATATATCACTGTCTCCTGGCCTTTCTCCTCATGCTAACAAGATCTTTTGTTGCTTCCACCCTTAACCATTCCACGGGGAGCGGCTGCGGCTCGCCTTGAGATTATTAGCCCCCCCCCCTCCCCAACCCTCCATCCCCATTCGCGCCAGTCTACTTGGTCTCCCTGTGACTCAGAGCTATGTCATTAGCCGATACGCAACCGGGGAAGGAGGGACCAGATAGTGCTAATGCAAAATGGGAGCGATGGGATGGACTGGAGGGGCCTGAGAGGCTGACGGCAGAGCCGGCGCTGCGCTCGGCAGGCTAACAGGCTGAGAGGTGGAGAAAATGAATATTAGGCGGTAATTAAGCGAGGAGCAGGCCAGCAGGGGTGCAAAAATGGAAATTTGCCCAGTTTGGTTGAGGCTCGCGATATATGGCTAGATTTTCTTTTTTGATATTTAGCTAGTTCAACGTCTTAACTTGACTAGCCTTCACTCATTTTTTCTTACCACAAATTTCGGGCAAAGAAACAGCTCGCAATGTGTGAGATTGGAACGTTAGCGTAAAGGTCTAGTGTGGGTGCAAAACCACGAGAGATTGTTTGAGACGTTTTAGTCGGCGGATCTGATTTCCCTCCCAAAAGTGACAGCTAGCCGCGGAGCGTTTTAGTCAAGCGGGAGTGGTTTCTGATTCAACACGTTTTAGTGATGTTTTCAGGGCAAAAGCAATGACGTGCTTGGCTCACAAGCGTTTTCTCATTCACGGGTTAAAAAACAACAACAAACCAAAACAAGAAAAAAGTCGGCAACTTCAGCGAGTCGCCGCTTCCCTCACAGTGCCGCCCGGCGACAGACAACACAACGCGGACGCTCGTCATGCACGTTCACCATTCACGCTCGTCCGAGGAGCCTCACGAAAGTGCTTGGATCCCCTGCCGTCCCTCTGTGTGATTGTACGTCCCTGTGCGTGTGTGAGAGGGCCGAAGAGAACGCGATGGAGGGGGAGTGGGAGGGGGGTGCACTCATGGCAGGGATTTTCAAAAACAAAACCAAGAAAGCAGAAGTGAAACGCTGGATTCCTCCCAAAAAAACAACAAAACGCTGGATGTTTCTTTTTTAACACCACGTGTTGCGAGGAGGAGGAGGAGGGTTAGTAGACGAAGCCGCCGCTGGGTACAGAGGCCTCGTGCGGCAGCGGTGGGCTGGCCGATCTCTCTCTGCCCCTGGCTGCAGGGCACTTCCACGCCGGAGGTTTTTTTTTTTCCCTCTCTCTTACTTATATATATATTTTTTTGGTATCGATTGTTTCCAAGCTGCAACATCAGCTGCACATCCCCCCTCCTCCCCAGCAGGGGGATTATTTTTATTTTTTTGTATTCTTTTTTTTCTCCCAACGTTTCACCTAATGAAGGCTGGCAAGGCTAACTGGCACGCTGACTGGGCACGCTGAGAAGTGAAATCCCTCAGCAGCACCGGGAACCTTGCACCCTCACCTGGCGGCGGCGGCGGCAGCAGCAGCAGCAGCAGCAGCAGCAGCAGCAGTGTGTGTGTGTGTGTGTGTGAGACTGTTTGCCTTGCTCGCTGTGGGGCAGATAGATGGTAGTGGGCGGATGAAGCAGCAGTGTCAGTGTTGGCGTTGATGTTGGCAGTGTCGGTAATGCTCTGATTTGCAAGCTGGATTTATTTAGTTATTTATTGAAAAAGTGTTTTTCTTCCTTTCCTTTTTCTCGCAAACAGCCAAACAAAGGAAGCGAGGTGGCGGGTGTCCGAGATCGCGATACTGCTAGCTTCACCCTCCGACGGTTTTTGGTGCTCGCCAAAGTTCCCGTCAGGGCGCTTCAGAAATGGACCAGAAAACTAGCTTTGAAAGAGCTGGTTGCTAGTCCTACGCGGACGTTGTTCTCTCATTCATTAGCATCGCAATTAGCATCGCAATTGCACCAAAAAGAGTTCACCACAACGCAGGTGATGTCGGCGACAACAGCGGACGTGTCTTTGTACGAGAGACGCAGCTCTGTGAATATTTTGACGGGAGAGATTATGCGGAACTGCCGTTAGCGCGGGCCGTGCTACGGGGCGTCTGTCGCTAACGCTAAAGCTGTGCCAGTAAAATCAGCGCGCCAGGTGGTGCAAGTCAATTTTTAAAAGGCAGCCCGGGCCGAACATTCCATTTCATTGAAATTGGATTGGGGCATCATTTCAGACGACATACACACACACACACACACACACACGGAAAAAAAGAAACCTCACGCTGCCGCTCATGAGAGACACAGTCAAGCTGACTAAACGCCTCCTGGAAGCGTCTCATTCCCATTAACCTTCGGTGCAAACAGCTGCCTCAGACTGCAAACGCGGTGTGTTGTTGGACTCGTTGTTGTTGTTTTTTCTTAATTTTATTTTCAAATCACTGTTTAAATGAGAGGCGCGGAACCGTGGCGGCGGATATGTGGGTGACTGTTGGAATCGAGAACAAGCTCATTTCTCACTTCAAAAGGATTTGGAATTGTTTGTTACCTCCAGCCGAGAGCTAAGATACTCGTCTACTAAACAACAGTTGCTAACTTCCTACTGTGAAAAGAAAGAAAAAAAGAGATCTGGGAGCAGAATATATAATTCCAGGAAATGTGTGTGTGTGTGTGTGTGTGTGTGTGTGTGTGTGTGTGTGTGTGTACACGTGTGTGTCCATGAGCCTGTGTTTCTGTCTGTGTGTGTTTGCAACAAAGCCTGCCATGCAGTGTTTTGTTTCCCAACTCTCTCCGTTGTTAGTTTAATAATTATTTTCCCCTAAATCTTATTAGTCTTATCTCAAAGAAAAGGAGCCGCGAGCAAAGAAACTGCAGTGTGTGTGTGTGTGCGTGTTTGTGTGTGTGTGTGTGTGTGTGTCTTTTGCGAGTAAGTGCGTGTCTGTTGCCGGAGTTATGTGTGTGCTTGTTCTGTATACAATGTGTAGCGCGAGACAGATTTGTTTTTGTGTTGTATTTTTTTTCCAAGTCTTTTTATGATTTTTTTTTGTTGCAACCTTTGCGTTCTTTCTTTTTTTTTTTTTTTTTTTGCCGTAGAAAACGAAACGCACAGGTAACATTTGAAAAAAAACAACAAAAGAAAGTCAGTGCAGTCAATGGATACGAGGAAAAAAAGATTTAAAAAAAGAAAGAAAGAGAGAAAGAGAGAAAGAAAGAGAGAAACAGGCAAAGTCAACCTGGCTGCGCGCGGCCGAGTCCGAGCGCTGCGGCTTCGGCCCACGTCGTTAAGTCCCAAGTGAATAAACCGGAATATTGTCCCCCCCCCCCCCCCCCCCATCCGGCAGCTTCGGTTCCCCCCAGACGGGATCTGCGAGGACGCTCCGGGACAACTGTAAGAAAAAAACAACAACAGAAAAAAAAAGCGAAGAAGAAAGAAAAAAACAAACAGGTTTCCAGTTCTGAGCGAGTCCTCCGCCTGAGTCCTCCGCCTGACTCTGGTGGAGTGCGACGGGGGTTGTTTTGTTTTTTTTTCCTTTTCCAGCTGGAGTGAAACGCAGGGTAGGTAGAGCAGCGCCGAGACCTCTCTGCTCTCTGCTTTTGTCTTTTTTTCCCCCTGTTAATAAAGTCCAAAGAAAATACAAATCCCTTCTCCGAGAGTCGCTGTGATTCGTCGTTGTCGGGTTTATTTTTTTTTCGTTGTTTTTTTTTTTCTTCCCCCTCTCCTTGTTGCTGTTGTTCCTCCGCTGCTTGCTTACAGTCTGCCAAAGCACAGCCGGTGCACATGGGGGGATTCAGAGACCAACAGCAACAACGCGCTCCTTCTCATCCCACACACTCGCTTGAAAAAGTCATTTCGGAATTCTCATCTGCTGCCCTCAAACAAACTGAAAAAGAAAAAAAGAAAAGAAAAAAGAAAAACTCAGCCTGTTTTTTTAAGACGTCTCTCCGAGAGAGAGAGAGAGAGAGAGAGAGAGAGAGAGAGAACGGAGAACAAAGTGTCATTCATTTGTAACAACAACATTAAGAAGAATTATTGTCCCCTCGAAGTAGATTTTTTTTTTTTCAAATTTTTTTCTTTTTCTTTTTTTTTTTAAAAAAAAGGGAAGAAAGTGTCGCTGCGCATTTCTGTCAGATGGCCTGCGAGAGGCGGCGCGAGAGATGCAAAAACCTCCCAGCGGAGGAGAGGCCCGAGAGCCGCAGCGGCACCTCGCTGACCGACGTCCCATGGGTGCACCGGAACTGAACTTCTCTGCCCCCCCCCCCCGACCCCGGACCCTCGCCCCAAACCCGCCCCGTCCCAGCGTCCGCTCCCTGGGTTCGATTGTCAGCTATGCTAGAAAGTCCGTCCGCTGGCTTCTTCTCCCACTTGCAGATCCGGCCGTTTTGCTGTTGTTGTTGTTGTTTTCCTCACAAAGGATTTCCTGAAGTCTGACTGGTGGCGGCGGTGGATGATCGATTCCGTAAGGTTCCGTAAACGTGAGAGACACGGAGAAAAAAAATAACCCCAAAAAGAGCAGAAGAGTAAAGAGCATTGGATTTGCCAAGAAGCCGGTAAAAGCGCTAATAACGACGGACTATATGAGTTATTGGAAAGTGTCTCACCCCAGAAAGTGACGTCATGGTTTCAATCACACTGACTACAGAGGAAGAAAGAAAGGCGTGATGTGTTATGATGCGACTTGCGCCTCCCAAAAGACCAGCTCGCCGGCACCTCGTGAGGTCAGCGGAGGCGGCGCGGCGTTCAAAGACAGGTGTGTGTGTGTGTGTGTGTAATGTGGAGTGCTCGCTATGGCGAGTACGTGAGTGTGTAACAGAAAAACAACAATCTAGCTACTCCTCGTTCCCCTCCGACCCCCCCACCCCCTCTGACCGACCCTCCTCGGCCCGTCTCTGACGGGAGGCATCCGTGGGTCTTGGATCTTCACGGGATGAGCTGCCTCCCCCCTGGCGGGCGCCGCGGCCCGCCAGCTAGTTTTGCGGACGGGGTCGATCGAGGTGGGCGGTGGGTAGCTCGGCCGCCCGTCCCAACTCTCTCTTCAAGTCTCTCCTCCTCCTCCTTCTCCTCCTCCTCTTCTTCTTCCTTCTTCCTCCTCCTCCTCCTTCACTCTTCTCCCATTGCTCTTTCCTCGCTCCCTCTCCGTCTGTTCCTCGCCTTCAGATGTGCCTCTTCATGTGCAGGGCCAGGTGGTCCGACCTCGAGAAACACCTGCAGAGACAAACGGAGATGCAGCGTTGGAAATCATCCCAAAAGATAAAGAAAAAAACCCCACTCTGCACCCCCAGCATGTACAGCCTTGGAGTGCAAAATGGAGACATGAGAAATAGGTTTACATTGACATGCCACTTGCTTGGTTGATGTTTAGGATCTTCATTGCAGTAGCAGAAAAATTAAAACAAAATATCTAAGGATTTTTGTCTTTCGGAGTTCCACAAGGCTGAGTACTTGGCCCATTCTAATTCAATTTATTTGTGTTGCCATCTGTTTATCTATCCATTTATCTATCTTTTAATCTACCTACCTACCTACCTACCCACCTACCTACCTACCAACCTATCTTGTCTCTGCCTCTGTAAATACCCCACATTTCCACCAACTACCCACTGACTCAGTGGGTTTCAGAGGAATTCCCCATCCGTTTGCTGGAAAGGCTTCACACTTGTCGGCCCGCCGCCCACCCAACACACTGGCTCCAAGTGTTTAGAGTTCCTGTCCTAAAATAACCTTTAAACACTGAGCATAAAGAAGGATGGAGGATGACACAACCATATATAATTCTTGGGCCAAACCCTCAAGGTATTTTTCCACAACAGATTACTTTTTCTTTGTGAATTTGTTATGCACATCTTGCTGTTTAATAGAGGGACAACAAGAGGAAGAAAAGGCTTGGAAGAAGAGCTTAGTTCGACATGAAAAAATAACAACACAACCACACTCAGAATATATGTGCATTCCTTGATGGTTCTGCAAAAATCACAAGAAACTCATCACTGATGTTTTGGAGAAAACCTTTGAGAAACTCAGAGACACTCGAACATTGTTGATCGCAGCAATCCTTGAGGGACCATATGACCTATTTCACAACAACTAGTGTTAGCCATTTAAACTCCCATGAGGGCCGCACGTTCACACAGTAGAGTTTTTCTGTGTTTACCCAGCCTTTCGGGTAACCGGCGCTAAAACACAAAACTCCATTCTTCGCTCCTCTGCTCGCACGCAAAGGGCACCGATACCGGTCACAAGATAACGATGACGTCATCTGTAAAAGGAAGCTAAAACCCAAAGACGAAGGCTTAAATGTGGTGTTTTCTGAAGATAAATTGAGTTGTTTTGATGATTAACGGTGTCTGTCATGACCAAAAGTGACTCTCTGCCAGACTGATTTTCACCTTGCAGCATCACATTCATTACAGTCTAAATTCCTAAGACAGGGCGAAACAAAGACATCAGACATGACAAGGGCATAGATGGAAACACGGGGAACAATTACCTCAGTGTTGTCTATCGCATAATCGTCAAGCCTGCAAAGAAGCCGAAATCAGATTCTGGCAGACAATTACTTATGGCCATGACAGCTCCGTGAAAAATAAAGATCTAAAAAGCAGACCTCATCTCATACTCTAGCCCATTTTGAATATTAAACTAGCTAACTAGCAACCTATGTGAACTTGGCCTTTGTTCCAAGTGTTCGGACCAAAACCCACGAGGAGGCTGCTTTCAGCCACTACGGTCCGAGGCTTTGGAGCGGCCTGCCAGAGGGCATCGGGATGGCAGAGACTGTCGATGTTTTCAAAAGGAGGTTCAAGACTCACCTTTTCATGTTGGCCTTTTACTCATTTGTTATATATATATATTTTTTTACTTGTCTTGTCGTTAGCTTCAAAGTCCACTGTCCTTGGGCTTTTAGGTTATTTGATATTTCATCTTATTGATTGTCCTACTTCGTAGGTATCTTTTCACTCCACTGTTTCTGCAGTGGTGGCTGGGAGAGATGATAACCTGTGTATGTTTGGGAGGGGGGGTTGGGTTTGAATGGACTGCAGCACTTCATTTAAATGCTGTTTTTCATCTTTATTTTTAGTTTACTTTTAGTTTTTGTCAAACACCTTGGGCTGCAATGTATGTATGAAAGGCACTGCACAAATAAACTTTGATTTGATTTGTGCCTCCACTTTTATTTTGGTAGCTAGCGGGAGGTCGTCATAAAATGCAGTTAAACACTAAATATTTGAGGCAGGAATCTACAAAAAATGTCAGAGATTTAGTCAGCCAGAAAATGTTTACTTTGTTAATATTGCTTTTTTCTGATTAGATATCATATCTTCCTTATATCCCTTGCGAACCAGAGGGAATGAACTGAACCCTGAGCAGATCCATGTCCTGGACTACATTAGAAATGTGATGACACAATACGGCAGCCCCCCTTACAAATGGTCCATGCTTTCTTCTACTACCAGCAAAATTAAACTGTTTTTTTTCCACTTAATCCGACTAAAACAAACTTATGTATTTCTTGTATTGGATGCCATCCCATCAGATCTGCGTAAATTGTACACAGTGGGCTTTTAACATGCTATATTTTAGCCCAATGGCCCACCAGTGACAAAATCAAGCTGAGGTTTTCGACTAAAACCAGACCATAAATCACAGCCCTGCGCTCCAAAGCGCTGTGTAGAATACCACTGTAGGAACTGATTAGCTATGCACCGCGAGCGTGGACACTAATGCACACTGGCTGCCAGTTCGCTCATTTGACTCGCCCGGCGACGCACCTGGCGCGAGTGCAGACGTAAAGGTGCCACAGACGTACGATCCTGGAGTCACGATGTCACCAGAGTTCTAATTTCATTCCCGGCGACTGGCGGGACGTTAAAGTCGAACATCCGCAGTAAAGCGTAGCGCAAATGATGTGAGAGGCAAAACAAAGTGTGGGCGCGAATAAAATGAGAAATTAAAAATTCAATTTGCCAGAGGCCTTATTCATTATTAATTAGCCCGGGCTATATGCGGGTGTGTGAGTGTCTGTGTGTGTGCGTGCGTGCGTGTGTGTGTTTTAAAGCAGGCTGTTGTTCTGTGCAGATGCAAGGATAGCTGGCTGCACGCAGAATGCAAAATAGAGAGTCGGATGCCGTCTCCCGCTCCTCTTTCTCATAAATTCACTCTTTTTAAGGGAGAATAATGAAGTCGAGCTCTACGTTCAGCATGGTAAAGTATTAAATAATGATAATAAAAAATAAAAAAAAGCCTCAGCGGGGCTAAGAATAAAACTTTCTTCAAAAGTTTTAAAGGGAGGAAACCATCTTAGAAAATGTGCCGGTTTTTTAAAGGGACTGCACGCCGCGATCTACTTTTGCACATCGTCAAGGTGACGAAGTGAGGGCGGAGGAAGTCAATCTGGGTAATTTTGCACCATTGTTACTTACTTCTTCCAACGTGAGGCTACCATTTTAGCAGTGTATGTTATTCTTAGCGCTGAGTGGTGTCAGCTCCCAGCAGTGTGATTGCTGTTATCACATTTTTGAATGCAGCGTGTTGTCACTTTCTACTCTATAGATGTCGTGACCCCAGCGACTGTTTTTTTCCCCCCTGAAATCTTATAAGCTGATTTTATTTCCTTGTTGCTCCTTGAAATGACGGCTGTTGCATTCAGCAGCTAACTTGCTTTGGAGCTGAAATCCACGTCCTGGACAATAACGGAAATTTAATGTATTTTCTGCTCACTTCTCTCCGCTTTTAACCGTTTAACCGTGTCCACAATGTCCCCGCTTCATCTAACGACACCACAATCACCTCCATCTTCCAACATAAAAACCAACTGACCCAGTTTATGATGCTGCAACCAGTTGATGCAAACCCACTTCAACCTGAGAAACCAGGTTAGCGGATTTCCCAACAACACAATCGCACTGTGACCCACAATTTTCTTCTTTTTTTTTTCTGTGTGTGCGTTAACATGGTGTCGGGTTATCAGCGAACTTCCCTCCGTGGTCTGGTCTTCCCCTCGACCTTTCGCCGGCTGCGTGGAAGTGCCGCTGTTCACTTTCATCAATCAATGTGTGTGTGTCCCGCACACACACACACACACACACACACGCTTGGCCGGACAGATGGCCATGCCAGTTACCGTGGTCACTGCTGGGGGTGCGGAGGAGCAGCCGGACCAGCTGGTAGCAGCCCGACTCCCTCCTCCTCCTCCTCTAAACTCTCCCTTCTCCTCCTCAACTCTTTTTGTCCTCCTCCTCCTCCTCGCCACCGCTGCTGCTCCTCCTCCTACGTCTACTCCTCCTTCCAGCTCTATGAAAACATCAGGGGGTCCCTGCTTGATTAGGCAGGATTAATGACAGACTGTCGCTTGTGTGTGTGTGTGAGTGTGTGTGTGTGTGTGCGCGCACGCGCGTGCGTGCGCTCCCTGGAGAAATTGTGTCAGATTCGACGTTTTAGCTAATGCTAACCTCTCTGTGGCTGCCACTGTTTTTGCCATTCTCATGGTAATATTTAGTGGGCTCCCCTAATCACAGATGTGAGTGCGCGCGCGCGTGTGCAAGACTGGCTCGCCTTTGCAAAGCCTGTTTCCATCCACCTTGTAACCTGAGCATCAAACAGGCCCTAATGGGAAATGATGGAAACGCGCAAACAAGATTAAAGATGCTTTCAGACAGCGAGCCGTTGCCGCAACGACGTCCACGCTCTGCATTTTGAATCGGCGCCGGAGGAGCTGGCGCGCCAGTCTGCGAGCTGCACGGCAGCACCACGGCACCGCTACTGCCAGCTACTGCCAGCTACTGCCAGCTACTGCCAGCTACTATCGCTTTTTTAGTGCCTGCTAGCAAAAAAAAAAAACCCAAAAACTTATTGATGTGTCTTACTGGCACTTACGTTCTAAAAATGAGAACGTATCGGTCGTCTGGTCCGCAGTGGCTGTGAGAAGCGGAGATCTTGAGGAGCCCTGAGTGCAGTTTTCTAAATTTAAGTGCCGAAGACAAATGGAACTGTTCCTCGGGAGGATTTATTGCAGACGCAGCATCGACTCTCCATCGATTCGGCCCCAGTCGCCCTCATATCTGCACCTCTTAATGTTTCCTCGCCTGCCAGTGAGAGTCGGCGTCTCAACCTGTTTCTGGACGTACGTGCTGTGCGCCTTTTGCATACTGTGGGAGCCATTGTGTGTGTGTGTGTGTGTGTGTGTGTGTGTGCCAAAAAGGAGCTAATACAGTCTCAGCTCTGAGCCAGGATTAGAAGCTTCCAGCAGGTTTCTAGAGGGTTTTATGTCTAAAACCCAAACTAGAGGGAACCCACAACAGCCAATTACACTGTCTCTGGGGCAAACGTGTGTGTGTGTGTGTGTGTGTGTGTGTGTGTGTGTGTGTGTGTGTGTGTGTGTGTGTGTGTGTGCGTGCGTGCGTGCATGTGCATTGTTCGTCGGGAAGCGGTGCGCACGCACACGCAGACACAGAATGCATTTTAAGTGCAGCTGGCATCTGGTGCCACTCAATTAGCTGCAACCAGTTTGCCAATAGCCAGAATCCCTTTGACTGCACACACACACACACACACACACACACACACACACACACACAAAAACAAAAAACAGACCACACATTTCACCTCGCCGACCAGAGATGATGATGTGGCTAAAATTATACACAAACCATGTGGAAACGGGGGAAGCCAAGGACACTTCAACACCCGCAACTGGGAACAGCTGACCCCTGTCTGTCCCCCTTCATCTCGTCCAAGAGGACCGAGTGAGTCATCGGTGACTCAAGTCTCGCCGGGCTT
The DNA here is from genome assembly GCF_046127955.1 of Nelusetta ayraudi. Classification (NCBI taxonomy): domain Eukaryota; kingdom Metazoa; phylum Chordata; class Actinopteri; order Tetraodontiformes; family Monacanthidae; genus Nelusetta; species Nelusetta ayraudi. The sequence goes on along the minus strand of NW_027466081.1, from coordinate 5,185,260 downwards.
CCAAATCTGAAGCCAACGCAACTGGGAGTAGTTGCTCTCGTGGCTGCCAAGCCACACCACCCCATCATTAACGAGTACATTTTGTTTTTTTGTTTTTTTAAAGATAACGACGTCCTCTATCGGATAATTGATTCACCTGTAATTCCTTTGTCGTCCTGCAGTTCTAGATTAAAAATCGTCTTCGCCCCTCGTTGAGGAAACCATCACGTCGCAGTGGCACCAAAACTGCCGTTCGGTTCCAATGTGGAAAACTAACCCTGCGTTTCACCTCTATAAAATGTTGCTCATCTATCATACATCAGACCTCCAATAGTTGATTGACAGCGAGCTAGTTTTAGGGGTTTTTTCTGTCCGTCGTTCTTGGTTGCCAAGTCAGAAGCTCCAACTTCCAACTTTATATACAGTCAAAGCTCGAAGGCCAATTATCCTACACATTCAACCATAACCCCAAATCTTTTTTTCATGCCGTTACTCACTTCATGCCACTGATGGCTGTGATTCTCTATCTGGAATGCATCTCTAATCTTGACAGGAGTCCAACAAAATCAAGTTAAAAATGAGGTTTGATGAAAGTAGAGGACGTTGCTTGGCCCCCACAGTGACGCCATCACAGGCAAAAGATGAATACATTCATTTGTTTCCGGAAAGAAAACATAAAAGCATTGAGGATGCGTGTTTGGCGGCTGTTGTGCAGAGTGTGTCTTACCTGTCGCAGTGGTTGCACTTGAACGGCTTGGCCCCGGTGTGTTTGCGGTAGTGTCGCGTTAACTCGTCGCTGCGGGCGAAACGCCACTCGCAGCCTTCCCATGAGCACTTATAGGGCTTCTCACCTGAAGTGGGGTGGGGTGGGGTGGAGGGTGGGGGTTGGGGAGGGGGGGTTGGAGGGCAGAGAGAGAGGGAGAGAGGGAGAGAGAAGAGAGGTTGCCACATTTTATTACACTCTCTCCATCTAATTTCACACGTCTAAACTACAGCTGTTCACCAGCACACAGGTTAACACCCACGGCTTTCTCCACGCACACGCACAGACACACACACACATACACACGCACACCCCTGGGGCCTGGCAGACAGACCAGTTAAACACAACAGCCATTTCAATGAGCCAATACACTCAATTAGCTGTAAATGAAGTCTTTCAGCACTGCGGCGTGTTAATTCATAATCCCAAATTCACCCTGAAATGAATCTCGTTTAGTTCCCTCTATTACAGAAACCTCCACCCTCTCTCTCCCTCACACGCACACACACACACACACACACATACACACTCACACACGCACACGCACACGCACACACACACACACACGCGCGCACACAGACAGCCCGAGGTGGTGGGATCTGAAATGTAAATGAAGTTTCATCCTTTACTTCACCAGATGGGAGAAGAGATGGTCTATTGTTCTCAGCCTGTAGTTATCTCTCCATGATAGAAAGCCTTCCAGCTGTGTGTGTGTGTGTGTGTGTGTGTCTCTCTCTCTCTCTGTGTGTGTGTGTGTGTCTACTGCAGTGTGTGGAGGCAGACTTGTCTTCACACGGGACGTGATGATGTCTGATTGTGTCAAGGCCGGGGCTACGGCTGTTGTTCTCTGTGGGGTGTGAGATGGTGAGCGAGGTGTCAAAGGCTGACCTGTCAAAGCCGTACAGCCTCTCTAACAGTGTCCTCCCTGGACAGTAAATGAATGGATAAAATGAGTCTTAAAAGTGATAAAGAGGTTCAAACCATCCCCTTTATTTCTGCTCATTTGTTTTTCCCCCATTGAAAACTATAAGATCCAGCTGGGACCAAGTTGCAGGACTGTTTGGTATTGTGTAGGACTCATATGGCTAATTTATGTTCAAGTGTTGATTTATGTACACAGTGACGCAGACTCACTGAGTCATGACTCAGTTAGAACAAAGGATAAGAATAGTCTTCTTTCCCCGCTAACAATGCTAACGTCATTTCAAAAAGGATGCTTACAATAGAAACATTAACTGTTGAGAAAAAAAAGGTTCCAAGGTTGCGCCACAAAAACAACAAAACGCACAATCAGCAGCGCTGCCTTCCACTCAGCTCACACATGTGAACAAAACTAATGGTTATAATTTCAATTAGCAAGAAACAATTCGAATCACGAGTGTGCTTTTACAACGGCGCGCTTGTAAAACACGGCCAAATTTATCTCCAGACCCTCTCGCGTGTTAAGTGTGCTAGTGAACTGGGGGGTGGTAACAATAATTGGGGTCTTAATGACTCCTAATGAGCAGTAATACAGCAGCTAACAGTCAGTTAGCCAGCTGTCCCGGCAGCGACTCGGCTCTCGTCAAAGCACACGCGCAGACCCATCAACATAAGGAGACAAACATAAATGCATGCCCGTCAACAACAAAGTGGAACTAATGTGTAAGCTGAAGCAATACGGCGGAAATATAACGGGGCGCAATATAAATGTCACCCGTGAACAGAAGAGCGGACAGAATTGACCCGACAGGGCAGCTGGATCGCTTGGATTACATCTCCGTTAGCTCGTCCACCTTGGCAATCTCCAGTAAACACGTTGGAATATCAGTGGGCCGCATTCAATAACCAATCAGCTACCTTCACCGATAAAGAGGCGGGAGGCACAAGATCTCGAGGCGAATGAGCCAAACCACAGAAGAAGACCAGGGGGAAAGCAGCTACAATGACTTGCAAATGCTCAACAGCTGCTGCTACAGGGGTTAGCGTGCTTGCTGCAGTGGCGACACTTTAATCGGTGCTGAATGGCAAAAAATGAGAACAAAAAACCCCCAAAAAAACAAAACAGCACTGACGTTTTTTTTCTCAGTGCACAACATTGGCTTTTTTTCCCGACTCCTTATCGACTTTGGCAGGAGCTCTGTTGAACACTGTGGTGCGTAGCGGCTAGCTAACAAATCTGATTGATCTGTTTTCATGTGCAAATAGAGGGCCCGCCCAATCACCTCCAAAGTGTCGCCTCCCCTTTGCAAATGCTTTCCATGGGCTCTTAACCTTGTGAATGCATTAAATAAATCCAAAGGATTTGGGAAATGTTCCATCTGGCTTGCCAGTTGTAGCAAACCCAGACAGAAAGACCGACCAAACCATTATCAGCTAATCAGATAATAGCCAAAAATAAACGCTCTCCCATGTACCAGCGGCTGAAATAGTATTTGTGCTGGCTGAAGTCACGTCGGCTGGAAAATAAGGTTAATTGCGTGTAATTTGTGAGAAAGGAGTTAAGGGAAAACGTTCCTCAAAAGGGAGAGCGGCAAAATAAAGCAAAGAACTAATAAAAGCTAAAAAAAAAAAAAAAGCCTAATAAGGGACCAAAGATGTAAATTAGCAGCTTTGCTAAGGCTTGCATATTTACAAGAGTACTTGTGTTCATTAATATGCTCGCCCCTTTCAAATAAAGGTTTACGTAAATAAGAGCGAAAACTGCAGCGCTGCATTTTAGTGGGAAAGCGTATTAAATCCTTGTCAGGAGCAGAGCAGAGAAGTCACTGCTTTGAAATCACTAATTAATAATATTTAATATATACACATATATATGTATATAAATTCAGATGTAACCTTATTGCTGGCACATACATCTTTTGATGTGTGTTTTGTTTCTTACAGCTTAGCAAAAAAAAAAAAAACAACAACCAAAAAGATCAAAACTGCGATCAGAAGACGTTGACAGATGCACCATGCAACGCGAGGCTGCCTTCAGCTTTAATTACCTCCGGTCGTCATCTCGGCCCGGGTAACGATGGGAGGTGCGGCAGGTATAGGAACTCATCACAAGGGCCCGATGCGCCGGCGCGCCTCTAACACCGGGGCGATGATGCAACGACGCGTAAAAGATGGCGCGCAACAGGAACATCCAGCTGCGAAACGAGGCCCCCGTCTCTCCCCCCCTGCCCCCCGGGCCCCCCTTCCGCTCGGCGCGTCCCTTTGATCGGGGGGGTCCGACTCGGCTTTCATCCGCGGATGCAATGTGACCACAAGGTGACTCCGTGGTTCCCCCCGACGCTAAATGAATTCCAGACCGCAGGGGCCGGGCTCCGCTGGCTTTGCATATTTAAATTCTCCAAGTCAAATCTCTCTCGCAGTCGCTCGCTGATTTTCACAGCAGGGATTTTGGTTTTTTTGGGCTTTTTTTTTTCTTTTCGTCGCCGCCTCCTCTTGTGCGTTTCGGGCCTTGGGCGGCTTCGCCTTGCGAGTGCCTCCAACAGCTCAGAGTAATTACAGTCCTGGTCCGGAGTGTTCTCTTCTGCCAAGAGCATCTGAAGTTAATTGGGATTTTTGCCGCTAAGGGTGACGCTACCTGTTCCCGAGGACGTCTTAGCGGAGGGTTTGCTCCGTGCAGTTTGGTTGAATGTTGTAAAAGAAAAGAAAAAAAAAAGAAAAAATACAGCTGCAATACAAGAAGATTTTTCCTTTTCCAACATTGCTGACACCCAGATAAAAAGGCAATACGATAACGGCCTGTGGCGGTCAGCCTTCAGAGGTTCTTCTTTCAAAAAATGTACTTGACTTAAAGGCCCTGCGTTCAAAGCGTTTTAAACGCCTTTTGACGCGCCTTTGAGTTGGAAATTGTTTTTTTGGGGGGAAACCGTGTCGTTGAAAACTGCTTCCCTCTAATTAATCAGAGCAAATCTACAACGTGTTTAATGGAAACAGGTTGGACGTAGCAAACATTCAGTCGGCCGGTGCCGTCTGCTAATGCTAATGCTGCCGTGACGAGCGAGGATACATGGCCGTTAGCATTAACGTGGTGCCAGAGGCCACGCAGCACCGTCCTATGGTGTAACTCACCTGGAAATGGAAAAGCGGCACTCGCAATTTGATTTTTCCTGCATCTTTCCTTAAAATTTCCTTGACATTTTTGCAGCATTGTCCAGGCCATCCCTGCTCTCTGATGCGCTTCTTGCTCTCGCATCTTTCTCCCACCAGCTGTGATCTCAGGGTTTACTGCGTGCTCACACCAAGAGAGTCGAGAGAGGTGCCGCTCACCGATTGGCTGCCGCCAGGAGTCATTCGGTTCCGTTCAGTTTGTCTGCGGTGGAGCTCTTCAAATGTGAACTTTATTTTAATCACTTAAGTTTTGAGCGTCTGTTTGTTTGGAACTTCGGCCCCAGCAGGGAGTCAAACTCTGCTCTGCGATCTGCTGCTGCTGCTGCTGCTGCTGCTGCTGCTGCTGCTGCATCCTCGCTCATTTCCATAAAGCTGAACTCTGCTCGACTCGGTCGCTCTCGAATGCTGACATGACGCTGATGAGCTGCCGAGGCGTCTGGGAATGAACAGCTGTCAGCTGCCTGCGTGGCTCCTTGTTGCTCCGCGCAGCGCAGGTGGATCGGCTCTTTGTGTAAACATAAATCATTATTATCGGGAACTGAACCCCCTCCCAGAGAAAAAAAAAATAAAAAAATTCAGGCATAAACGAAGTAAACATTTCATTCAGCAGACTTAAACGTTAGACGGAGGGCCTTGGCGGCGGCGGCGGCGGTGGTGGTGGTGGGAGGGACCCAGACAGTCTGTGAGTCACGTCTGCCTCTGGATGAACTTGAGAAAGTGAAAGTTCTCAGTTCCGAGTCTTTCAGGGCAGGAAGTAAAACAAGTATTTTTCCCTGGAGAGCCAAATATCAGCCATGTTGAATACGTTGCTGCAGCGTGTGTGTGTGTGTGTGTGTGTGTGTGTGTGTGCGTGCAAGTGCGTGTGTGACTGCACCATCTCTCTCTCTCTCACGCACACACACACACACACACACACACACACACACACACACACACACACACACACACGAACACACACACACAGGGGCAGATAGAGGAGCAATAATTCCAGCGTACAATAGCAAAGAGCGAGTTGGCAGCTCATCCTGTTAAAGAGAAACGTTACACTTTCAGCCCCTAGTCTGTGCCTCTGTGTGTGTGTGTGTGTGTGTGTGTGTGTGTGTGTGTGTGTTTTGGTCAGAGGGAGGGTGTGGGGGTCCTGTTGAAGGAAGATGGGGTGGCTCTGGCCAATTACGGAGGACGGGTGTGAAACGGCCGCCTGTCTGGCACCTGCGGCCCCCCACTCTTACCCCCTGCGAGCGCGCGCGCACACACACACACACACACACACACACACACACAATGTTGCAGAAATGAGGCAAGGCCAGCTCGGGCCTGACGCCACAGCAACCATGACGCCAGCCAATTATAGCCCCGCAAGGCAAGGATGCATGATAAAGTCACCTAGCAACTGAGAGGAGGGAGGGGAGGGGGAGGAGGGAGGTGGGGGGGGGGGGTAAGTGTAAAAGAGCGAGAGAGAGAGAGAGAGAGTGAGGGAGAGAGAGAGGGAGAGAGAGAGATTAACAGGCATGGACAATCAACCAGCCACCAACCAATTATGGAAGAGTGTGATGCAGTTGCCAGGCAACCACAGCTGAATGAACATGACGGAGGGAGAGAGAGAGAGAGAGAGAGAGGGAGAGGGACGCACACACACACACACAGCAGGGTGGGGGTTAAAGGAGTATCGAGGTGTGCAAAGTGTGCATGTGTGTGTGTGTGTGTGTGTGTGTGTATGTGTGTGTGCGCACAGGTTTTGGGGCTACAGACGAGTGGCTCCACACGGGGTGGTTGCGCCCACTGGGGTGGGGGGGGGGGGGGGGGGGTTGGGAGGGGGGCAGTGGGGAGGGCGGGGGGGTGAGGGGTCTCTGGCTGAGGTGTGAGGAGTCAGATTCAGGCCGCTGGGTTTTAACCCAGCGACTTGGTATCGCATCACGATAATTACATCACAGCCGGGAGTCAAATGGAGTGTGAAGCATCCTGCGCGTCTGACTCGGGTTTTTTTATTCTATTTTTTTGTTGTGTTTTTTTGTTGTTTTTTTTTTTAAAGAAAAAAAGGTTTTTATTGCTTTCCCAAATCAATTAGCTTCTGGTGGGAACTTGCCCGCGTTGCTCTACAGCGAACATGAAGTCCGCATTAAGTTTTCATTAAGAAAAAAAAAAAAAGCAGCTTGAACAGAATTGTAAGGAACACAGTGGGGGTTGTTAAATATTAGAGAACAGCTGCAATGTGGAGATTTACTTCCCTTTTTTTTCTTTTTTATATCGCGGAGCATAAAGTTGAGCCGCCGTGGCTGCGTCAATCTTTACCGTCCCTCTTTGAAAACGTCAAAATGTCAGAGGTTGCCTAAATGCCAGGCGGTGCGGGGGGGGGGGGGGGGGGGGGGGGGCTCTTCCCCGGCTGTTTGAACGGGTCGACGCACCTCAGATCCCTCAGAACAACTTCCTCAAATCTCTTTGTGCGCCGCCGTCGCCGTCTTCAACTTGTTTTGTCTAAACAAGAAGCAGACGCCGCCTTTCTCATCTCCGCGCCGCCGCTTGCCTCCCGACGTTATATAAACGCGAGACCGGGTGTCATCCCGTCTGCTTTTATGCAGCTTGACTGCCGAGCTCCGCCGTTGTGCCGGCACGCTTTCAAAACCCCCCCATTAGAGTGGAATTCACACTTAAAGGAATGTTTGTTATTTACGGCTGCAAGAATGTTTTTATTGTCGCATCTGCGTGCATTTAATCGACGCTGACAGTCGTCATATAGAAAAAACCCGCACTTCCTGAATTCAAAAAGAATTCTTTACTATTCTATGATCCTAATCCGTTGCTAAGTGTATGTTTTTGAAATACAGGATGGATTTTTTTTTTTATTAGAATATGAGAATAGAAGTATATTAGATAAAGGTGTTCTCTTGTTGTTTGACATTTTTGACGCTTGAATGAAAAAAGTACAAATGCTTTTAGCGAGAAAACATAACTTACGTGTTTCTACTCTGTAATTGAAAGCATCCATTAACACAGACAGACCTACGAGGCAGTGGCCCATCATGTTTCTACTACTCTGATCTGCGCAGTTTTCGCAGCGACTTTCGGGAAAACACAAGTGAGCACTGATGGCGACACGCTTTCTTACGATCAGATAGCTGCTAGCTGGCTATGCTGGCTAACTTTGTGAGGATGCGCTCATTTTTTTACGTGCTCATTTTCACTCCTCACGGACGACAACTCTGACTTCACGTGGCAGACGCAACTGAGGCATTGTTTAGGGTGGAAGAGGTGGAACGACATTAGCGACATTAAACGGCGCGCTCTCGAGCTAACCCTCTCTAATGGCGCTTTTTAATGGCCTGCGGTGCGCGCGGCGCGACACTGAGTGCATTGCTGCTGCGCGGGCCTTTCGGCACTTGCTCCTCCCTGCATTCTCTGCTCTGTGTTAATCCCTCCCTACATGTATGTTCAATGATTTATGGTTATAATAACCCAAAAAGAGGATTAAGCTAATTAAACCACAGCTCTGTGCTTGTAGTGAACACATCGGGAGGGAATACCCCGCCCACGCGTTTTACCACACCCACAACACACACGCACACACACACACACACCCACACACACACACACACACAGAAGCACATGCGGCGTCTCCAGGGTGTCCATTTTTTTTCTCCAGCTCGCGCCTTTAAAAGCCTCGTCTTTGATTAGCATGAAGAATCAGAATCATCAGCCGATTAAAGATGCCACAGCTAGCGGCTAGGCTAGCGGGAAGCTAGCGGGTTCCTCTCCAGATGAGCGACAATGAAGTTAGCTTTGGCGGCGCTGCCCTGGCATGTAATTCTACACTTGAAGCCACGCGATGGTTGCCGGGATCGTATAAGCCTGTATCACGCCGGATTAATGATTCCAAGGTTGCCCGTATTAAAGCTGGAGGTCTGCGGGCTGTTTACTGTAATCCTGGCCAACACTGAGAAAACAGCCAACTGTGGATGATGACAACTGGAGGCCATCGCCCCTCCGGCTACTGTAAATGATGCCGGGGCCAGGGTTGAATCAAGCTAGCTGGAGGTGCTCCCAGGTTGCGGCAGGCTCATGAAAAGCAATGCATTTGGCGTTTTACTCGGAACGGATGGATTTCTAGGAATGCACAGGAATACACAATTCCGCCACGCCGCTTTTGTGAAAACTTTCCCAAGTCCCAAACTGCTGTTCAGCGCTGGCGCTGTCAGATTAGCGAGACAAAACGCCCTGTGTCTAAAAATTCCAACCCGTCGGAGTTTTACCGTATGGCTGTTTGAGGGTCGCTGGGAGGGCAGCTATAGTTAGACCTCCCCGGTAAGATCTGACTGAATATGCAGCGCCATTAACTGCCAGACTATCAATCATCTTATAATTACTGAGGCAGGGCCTTCTGCCACTGCACTGGCAGCAGGGTCTTGAGGAAATTAATAAATTTGATTATCTGAGAAGCCAAGGACTCACGCAGGTACAAGGCGAGTGCTATGGTACTCCTCTACACACTTCAACGCTGGTTATGCTGATAACAGTGGGAACTCGAGCGAGTGCTATCTGGATGGGTTACTTTAGTACAAAACTAACAGAAGAAGGTTTTTTACAAATAGGTGCATCGAAAAGTTACTTAGTACGTCCCAATCAAAACGGCCAGTAAGATTTCCAGTATTCATGTAAGTACCTTCAAACATTAGCAGACTACTGTAAAGGCAGGGGTGGGAAGAGGCAAAATAGAAATACTTTGTGACTGTACTTAAGTAGATTTTTCAATTATCTGGTCTTCCTTGAGTATTTCTCCTTTTACTTTCAATCCCTACATTTGTACACCAGCATCTGTACTTTTTACTTCTAACATCGGAAAGACAAGCTCAAGATCACAAGAATTATTTTAAATTCTTTTTAAAATAATTCACTTATTATTTATCGTGGTTTTTGTTGCTTGAAGCGAAGCCATTTGTACTATGCTGTCGTATAGTTCAATATGAAAGTGGATGATATTTTAGAGGGAGATTATTTTAGAGTACCTCGACTTTGGGGTCACTGCTATTGTTTTGTAAGCATCCAATAATGGCTCAGTGGTCGTAACGATGATTATAATTTAGTTGTGTTGCAGATGCAGAAAAAGAAAAAATATATAGATATTGTATTGAGAGTACCAAAGCTGTTAAAACTGATCCTGATGCTCACGCAAGACCTCTGGTCAGTTCAGTCCACAACATTATGTCATAATTTTTTTTTTTCTTTACAAAATAATCACTTGTACTTGAGTAAAGGACTTGAATCAGCACTTTTACTCTCACCAGAGCTTTTTTTTTTCTTTTCCACTCACGTACAACATGTGAATACTTTTGCCACCTCTGACTAAAGGCAACGCAACAATAGCAGCGTGCTTCTCGCAGTGCTGGTGCTTTTACCTGTGTGGGTCCTCTGGTGTGCTTTCAGGTGCGAGCTCTTGGTGTAAACCTTCCTGCAGCCGTTGAACTGGCACCGGTGGACTCGCTTCTTGTTCTCCGCTATGTCCCCCGCCAGACTGCCGCCGCCCCCCTGCTCGCTGTCGCTGAGGGCGCCGCCTCCTCGGCTCGGCGGCGACGGCAGCGCCCGCGCCGCCACCAGCTTGGCGGCGCCCAGGCCCACTTTCTTGGCCACCAGCTTGAGCGTGAGCGTGCCGTCGGCGCTCGCCGTCATGGTCTGCGCCGGCTTGACGAGGTGGCGCCCGAGCTCGGGCGACGACGGCGGCGTGAGGGACGTGACGGCGGCGCTGAGCTGCGCCGCGCTCACCCCCGCCAGGATCTGCTCCTTGGGCGTGAGACCCTCAGTCCGTGCCTCCGCGTGGCCCTTGCCCACGCTGGCCGCCTGCAGGATTTTGGTCTGGACCTTGGGGAGGGTGACCAGCAGCGGCGGCGGCGGCGGCGGCGGGCTGGGCTGGTCGGGCAGGCTCGGCAGGAGCGGGTCCATCAGGTCCTCGTCGCTGTCGGCGCCCTGCATGAAGGCCGGCGTGAGGAGGCAGTCCAGCTCGTCGTCGAAGAGCTCCGACAGCCGCTTGGGCTCCGTCTGCAGGTAGCGCTCCAGCTCCAGACACGTCTGCGAGGGGACGGAAGGGAAACAGAGCTGGTGAGACACTCACTTCACTGCTTTCTTCAGGGGGCGCAGTGGCTGATGAGCATTGCATGCCTGACTTCATTTGTACAAGGCCTGTGTTGGTAGAAACAAAGGTGAAGTATGGCAAGTATGTATGGACCCCAAAAAATGAAAAAAAACAAAACGTCCCTCAACACATGCATAATGATGCACACTGAGGAAGATTTGTTTGTGCTGGGTCCAAGATGCCTGTCAATGAGACTATTAAACATTTTGAGATGGACACTTGAATGTTGCAGGACATTGTTCATTTATTGAATCAAATTGCCTGGGTCTTGCACCTCTTCAGTATTGACATTCTTATTTGACATGACGTGTTGCTGTCTATTTTTTGTATGTATGTGTGTGTGTGTGGTAACCTGGGAAGGTCACACATTTTATGACCCCTGCCTTCAGGTGAGAAGCATTTGTTGGCCCCCAACTCAAAGGTGCTAAAGCCCAAGGATCTAAAAATGCTTTGATCGCTTCTCAGATTGTTTTTTATTACTAGAGCCTGATTGGTTGGTAAAGAATGAGCATTGTTTATTTATGTATGAGAGGGCTACCCTGCAGATCTTATATATGTAAAGAGGCTGGAGCTGCAACTTTAGAGATGCTAGCATTGGCTTCAAGAGCTCCCTCGGGTGGACCAGTGCCTGACGGACACCAGAATTTTTCTTTGCAATAAATTATTCCTTTGCAATCAAGTCGGTGTCAACGGAGATCCCTTCATTATCTACACATCATCGCTGCACAACTAACCACAGGGGAACAACAACAACAACAACAACAACAACAACACAATCCTCTGCAAAGCCAACCCTGCTAGCAAGGTGATGGTGGGCCAACTTCACAGCAACCCCCAGCCACCCACCGTCCTCTGGACTGCAGCAAATTGGGTCTATATGAATTAAAATACCGACTTCAGACTTCCCCACTGCTGCAGCTGTTGACCAGTATGTCAGCTGGCGCACTCGGGTCCTGGGAGAAGGAGGATTTAGTCTGTGATTGATGGTTGCTGCCTCGCTGCAGCTCCCCGGCGCCCTGAACTGTGGAGGCTCTGCCTGTTTCCCCGCTGCTCACCCAAACCAACCAGCCATGGAAGTTATATCGCCAAGATAAAAAAGAAAAAAAGGAAAAAAAAAAGAGGTGGGAAGGTGAGGAAGATGATTCAGTGGAAAGAAAAAGAAAACGCAGAGGATCAAAAGCCCTCCGGGAGTTGAAATGAAATGCATTCCTATTTGCACACTCACTCTTTATCCGCTGGTAATAATACACCGGCGCACCCAAAGCCCCCGTGTTGGTTTCACGTCTAAACAGCGTCACGTGCTGTTTAGGGGCACTTGGCCACGGTTGAAAGGTGAGGGACGCGGATATTTAAGATGAGAAATTTACATCGGGCCACTGGGTGGAACCCATTACAACTTGGAAGTCGGATTGTCAGTTTGGACCAATTCCCAGTTACGAATGTGTGTCTAAAAGCCACGAGAACATCCCGCAACCAAGTCTACAACCACAAAACTGGTAGCCTTTATTTTTTTATTTTCTTTTGTTATTTTTTGCATCGCTGTAACATCTTGGCGACAGTAAAACTACGGCCCGGGGGCCATATGTGGCCCGTTAAGCTTCTTAATCCGGAATCCAAAACTTGAAGAAATGATTATTAATAGTAAGTAAGTCATAAAATAGCTGTATTTCATAATTTCATCAGTTTTTTCAGTGCTTTTCAATAAAGACCTAAATACCGTGGGGCTTCAAAGACACAGATTTCATTGTAACTTTGCTTATGGTCATTTTCAATTGACATTAAATCACGTTTTTCTACATATCCCATGATATATATTTTTTTTCTCCTATGAGGTGGGTCCCCAAAACCCTACATTCATCTGCTCCTGCTCCAGCCTCCTCTGTCAAATCTGCCCACCCCTGGTATAGCACAGCGTCATCAGGAAACGCGCAGAGAGAAGTTGGCCGTTGACTGACAACGGATCGCCGAGGCAGCGCCGTGCTTATCTTTTCTGTCTTAGAAGCAGAACGCTGCCGTCGTCGATGAGCATCACTCGTGCCTACGAATTCCGATGTCTGGGGCAAATGGAATGCGGCACCAACAGCAACACCCCCGCTGCGAGTCGTCAGTCTTTTTCTCAGTTGAATGTCCAACTGGACTTTCGGTGGTCTACGCGTGGCTCTGCGCCCCCCTGGATCTCCTGTCCGGCGCTTGACATTAGCATTAGCACTCGTAGCTGATCTCCGTCTTGCCGTCGTGATCTATGTATGTGGCGCCCGGTGCACTTCTACCCATCCTAGACAGAAGAAGAACGCCTCCTCTGGCCTCCTTTTTTTTGTCCTGTTTAGGGTTTTTCTAAATTTTTTTCTCACCCGTTTTTAAGGGTTGGAGGGTGGAGCGCGATGCATCTGTAGACCATGTGAAAGCCCCTTTAAGGCAAAATGCACTTGCCAACCTGGGTTATACAAATAAATTGTGATTTGATTTGAGATAGCAGAATTTGATTTGAAAAAAACAGAGCGCACAGAACACGTGCTCGAGGCTTTTAGAAGTTCCACAATCGATTACATTCGATTTCAAGAAAGGGGAGAAAGAAAAAGATTGCAGCACTTTGGTGTCTGCGGTCAAGACACGGATCCGACCCGCCGCTTTTCCTGACTGTCCACTTAGCAGCGGTGCACTATTCTGTCTTTACGATATAGTGCCGGGGAAATGAATTTCCCCTGTTTGGCCAGAGGCCTTTGGCAGCTGGAGGTTCTCATCCTGATCCTCTGGCTCTCTCCACCTCTGCCATCGGAGCAAATTACAGCCGCTATAGAATTCCCCCCCACCCCCCGCCGCCATCTCCTCCTTTAGCTGCAGCCGGTGGACTGGGTTCATTCAGACGGGCCAGCGACGGAGCTTTACTCTGCTCAGGCTCAGCGACGAGACAGACGAACCAACACATAGTTTGAACATCTGTTCGGTGGTGATAAGCTGAACTTCCCTCTCTTCCTTTTCCTTCGTTTTTCTCTTAAAATAATATCTTTTTTTTTTTTTTGTCCTCGGGATGCACAATTTGCATGTGAATATGAATCAAAGATATCTCTTCTGCGGGGTTAGGCGACATCATAAGGAAACTTGAGCGAGGCACAGGCGACTCCCGCTAACGACGTCTTTGGCAGAGCCCGGAGTGCTGCGAGGAGAACGCGCGCGCCTCCCTTTTGTCCAGATTGCCGCCGCCGATTGGCGCGCGACGTTATCTCTTTCTTGCTAAACAATATGCAGTCAAGGATGATGAGGACGGGCTATTGTGTCTCTGCTGGAATTGATCCGGAGCGGCCCAACGGCGTGCCATACGTGTATATTTACAGCAGACAAAAGATGACGTCAGTCGTTTTGATATCGGGGAGTGATTGAATAGTGACAATCAACATCACAATGATTCCGTTTCTCCTCCGTCCTTGCAATGCAAACGAATGCGACTGAAGCAGTTCGGCGAGCTCCCTTTGAGCTTTCAGGTCTTTGTCGCGATCTGACTTTAGCTTCGGGAATATCGTGAACATTTTAACATTGAGAAGTATTTTTCACGTTCATGGCGGTTGATGGCCTTCGCCTTGACTTTGCTCCTCCAGTGCAACGCAACACATCAGGTGACAATGTCATGAGGAGCCTGCAGTGTGTGGTGTTTCAGAGGACACGCACACACACACACACACACGCACACACACACACACACACACACACACACACACACACACACACACACACACACACACACACACACACACACACACACACACACACAGCTTAGACTGATAGCATGTGTAGGGCTCACCTCCTGTCCCCCGTTTGGTCCCACACCATATGGGGAAAGGTCAAAGAGAAACACACACACACACACACACACAGACACAGATACACACACACACACATGTGCAGAGGAGGCTGGTCGTCCACGTTCAAGTCCACGTTCAAAACCCACCAAAATTTCCATGTGATTATTTAAACAGGAACTCCTCAAGACAAGAAAATGTGACTGTAGACCTAAAAACCTTCTGCTGCACTGATCTGAGTGTTAATTATTTTCTATTCCAACACGGCTACCCCCGTAATAATACAACAATACTCAGTTTTACTTTGTTTTTTCTCACAACATTCACTCATAGTCAGTGTAAGACAGTAAAATTGACCATGTGTCCGCTAATATTGTACTATTATCCTCCTCCGATTACAGTTTGGCGACTAAACGCTGTTATTAACTGCTGTGAATGGGCTGAAATTATGGCCACTGAGTCTTAAATCTAATATTTGAGCATCGATAGCCATATTGACAAATTATTATATTTAATCAGACCAGCAGAAAAATAAAACTGCTACTATTGTTATTTTCCGCCAAGGCCTTCCTTCAAAAAAAATGTGTGATTTCCCCCTTTTGTCCTGAGAGTTTGATTTAATATTGCTGCTAAAATAGCCGGCAGTGACGTGCATGTGTGTGTGTGTGTGAGAGTGAGAGTGAGAGTGAGAGAGAGAGAGAGAGAGAGAGAGAGAGAGGGAGAGGGAGAGGGAGAGTGTGTTCTCTGCCTGCTGAGGTCCATTAATAATAGATGCAGCAAGCAGAGGGGCTCTAGATGGAAACGCTAAGAGCTTTTGACAGACAAAAGATCATTGAGGACGAAGCTCTGCAAACACACTGAAGTGGCTTCGGCGGCGAGGAGCTCCGTCTGTGTTTGCACGCCCGCTGTCACCGCCGCAGCAGCGGCGGCGGCGGCGGCGATGCGACCACAACCAGCATTTCCATTAGGACGGCGGTGAAATTTAGCCGTTTACACGATTGTGCAAAGTGACACTTGCCACGATGGGCTGCTTCACAGGTTACTGCCACATCAAAAGGCGGAGCAAAAAACAGCCAAGGGGGACAAAAATTGGGGGGGAGGGGGATGGGAGGGTGTCACATGATTGGATGTTTTCCCATCAGGCCCGGAAACGTTCAGTCCACCGACACCGAACTCCTAATTCAGTCCCGCACCACCAGTAAATATTGTGATAATGGCCCGACGCACGCAACAGAGCATTTAAATCACGCTCGGTTTATTTTTCCTCTGAGAGTCTGAGTCCATAAAAAGTAGATACATGGATGTACAATGCGCAATCGAAATGGTCGTCTCAATCAGGGTTTTAGTTTTGCAGCACAACAACAACAAATGGGAAACAAATCAGGAGACAGTTGAGGAGGAGACGTGGGATGTATTCTCAAAAGCGTTCAGTCTTACTCAAGTGATGAAGGGCCAGATGGAAGATAATCAAGACAACCCTCCAGTGTTGGACCAACTACTGTTTGCTCCAAAGGTGTCGTCACCTGTTCAATTAGTGCCCAAGAGTCATCGTACAAGCCGGTGATAGTACCTGAGTGGAGCTGATAACTGACATCTGACATCAAGGCATCTCCTCGACATGTGATTGCTAATGCTTAGCGTTCGCCAACCCATCAGTCAGAGGCCTGTATTCTACTCATCTTTATTTTTCAACCCAGGCTGCAGTGGAGCAGCCTCGCGCCATTACTCATCCAGACAACCGGTCTAGATTAGCGGGAAACAGCATATTTAGCCCTCTGTTTACGACTTCCTGCTAAAACCCAAAGCCGTGTTGGACCTTCCATTTGTAAGGAAGGGAACTAAAAACAGGAATAAACTGGTCACTGTCACTAACGTGTGCCATGCCCTTACCGAAACACTTCAGGGGGCGTTCGCTGACGTACTGGAGACACAGATTACAATCAAGAGGGGATTTTCTTTTTTTTTTGCAGATTGTGGAAACTTCACAGAAAATGTCCCTCATGCTAACAGGTTCCCTCCACTCTAGCTGAAATACTCTAGCCGAGCTCCGGCCAAGCAACATGACTTCACTGTTGGACCTCAGAACTGTGTCCGTCATCGACTCGTCTGTGCGAGTCATTCACCGCCATTGTTTCCGCCACTATTCCTTTAATTTATCTTAACAAAAAAAAAAACAAAACAACAACAGAGGAACAGCACAAAACCCGTGTGCCTCGGTTGCGTAGCCACATATTTCCCCATCAAAGTTGTCCGCAAGTTCCATCCGTGTGACTCGGAAAAATCCAACAGAAACCAAGATGTTCCGGCAGCGTTTGGCCACCGCAGCGCCGCCGAGCGGCTCTCATTCCTTCAGGCCTAATCCCATTCAGCTCCTTTCCTTCCTGACTGTTTATCTGCGCGCGGCTGTCTCCGAGTTTGTTTATTCCCCCCCCCCCCAACACCCTCTTCACGTGTTACAGCTTTTGGCTTCAAATTATGTTTCCCCCCCTTTTTTTTTTTTTCCTCTCTCGCGCACAAATAGGTCCTAATTAAAGTGCTTTGGCGCCCGTAAACTGCTCTTTGAAGCTCTACCTCTTGATGGATCTCGCTTCTCCCAGTGCAGTGGGCTCTGATGGCTAATTAGCCACTCAAAAGAAAAGGCAAAAAGAGGCTCTTTATTCAGCTAATTTGCTGATGCGGCTGAGTGCGCGGCGGATATGCGTGTGTGTGTGTGTGTGTGTTTGCGAGTTGGGGTGGAGGGGAGAGGAAGAGCGTAATGACTTTTAACTGATGTGTGTGGATATGAAAATGCCTCGCGCTCGAGTGTGTTTGTGTGTGCCGTGCGCCACATCAAACGGGTGCCACTGGCAGCCGGCAGCTGCCGTTATGTCTGAGCTCGCATCAGCGCTGCCGAGTGCGTTTTGCTGCTTTGTCGGGAAACTGAGGTGCGCTCTCGTGGCGTGCGTGCGTGCGTGCGTGCGTGCGTGCGTTGTGTTGCGCGCGCGAGACGACGGCGGCGGAACTGTTTGATTCGCGCTGTGAAATCGCACCGACTCCGACTTGAGCGCCGCGATCTGATCAAATTGAAGCGGAACCAGGAGCTCCGCCTACGCCAACGATCCCGTCCGCCCGCGCGAGTTTGGCGCGCCAGATGGAACGTTCCCCCCAAATGTCACGTATCCACCTGGGGGAGAGCCGACGGAAGACGTTCGGAGAGCGAAAAGGAAAAAAAAACAAAAACAACAACAACAACAACAACACGGTTGGGGGACTCGTGTATTACATTTGAAGTGGGCCAATCAGGTTTATTGTGGTGTCAGCAAAGCCAGCTGGTAACGGCGCAAAGCTCCCTCTTGGGCTACACTTAAGAGCATGACACCAGCCATTGACGAGCCTGAGCGTGGTGCGTTTACGGCGCTCAACTCGAGAAGCTGGTCCATCGCAGCACCGGGGGCGGGGGGGACTCGAGGCCTCCAGAGAAAAGTTGGCGGAATTCTTTTTTAGACGGCGCACAATGCAGCAATTCAGCACAGAATGCATCATGTGGCACAGAAAGAAAATAAAACATCCATTATATTTTCAACATAACATAAGAAAAAAACAAAAAAAAACTACAGCCCTCTGGCGTAACTTTCAAAAAAGATCACACGCTGCTGAAAACTCATTAAATTTAATCACCATCTCAGCGTTTGGTTCGAAACGAACGCTGTTCCCGTGAGTGTAAGTACAAAATTCTCCATAACACAGGGCGAGTCAGCAGCTCAAACCCTCCACTGGCTGGTAACGATAACAATGTCTTCTTAGGTTTGCCGTCCTGTTTTTGTACACTGCGTTATGTCGTGCAATAAAACTGAGCACGCTGTCGGATCCACGCTAGCTAGCTGGCATTAGCGCCCTATTCTTGTCGCAGACAAACGTCTTTGGAAGAAGACTCAGTTGGCTACAACTTTCATGCAGAAAGAGACATTTTCCTTCAAACGGTCTAAACACACGAAACTTACACAGCGACGGCCTGAGTGCTGCTCAGCCAGAGCTTTGTGCGCGAAGCGTCGGCGTGTTCAGACTTTCCTCTGGCTCTTCCCGTAATTGAAAGAGCAGCGGCACAAACAGACGAGGACCCGGTGGGACGGCACTGCGAAAAGCAGGACGAGACTTCAATAAAAGAGGTTAATGGAGGCGAGACCTGATGAAAGAACGAGGCAACATCAGTTGAATCTCTCACACGTTGACCCGACAGTCTGGAAAATCCCGGACATGGCTCAGTCTGGGGCAGCGGCAAATGTCTTATGGAGGTAATCCATCTACTAGTGTTTTTCTTCTTCTTTCATTTTTAGTTATCGGAATACAAAAAATACTCTCAGACACCGAACGCAAAAGTACAACTG
This sequence comes from Nelusetta ayraudi, assembly GCF_046127955.1. Classification (NCBI taxonomy): domain Eukaryota; kingdom Metazoa; phylum Chordata; class Actinopteri; order Tetraodontiformes; family Monacanthidae; genus Nelusetta; species Nelusetta ayraudi. The sequence goes on along the minus strand of NW_027466081.1, from coordinate 5,166,156 downwards.
CAGAAAATATACTGCAGTGTTGGCACAAGGTTTGTTTTATACATGGTAAATTCAAATTCTTATTACTTAACATTAAGAAAAATGGCACCGTTATTACTGTATGGAAAAAATGTATATAGTTCACCCAAAGTATTAATGGTTATCAACTGTGAAACACAGATCAAACGATTTTAGAATAGAATAGAATAGATAGATGTACTTTATTGATCCCAAATTGGGAAACTACACTGTCGCAGCACTAAAAACAAGAGAAAAAGTAAACTATACTTTTTGTATTTTGTCCGATTGGGTCCTGTTTAACACTGATAGATTGTTTAAGCAACAATGATTTTATTTCTAATAACTTTTACAGGCCATCCTGTACATATGCAATCTATATTAGACATTAGCCGCCACATAACTGCTGCTCATTGGACAGTTTTCTCTGTCTGAGACCGTCCTCTGTAATCCCAGAGACGGATGTGAAAATCACAGTAGATCAAGAGATTGTTGAATACTCAGAGCAGCCCGTCTGGCACCAACAACCACGTTCAAAGTGAACTTGAATCTCCTTTCTTCCCCATTCTGATGCTGTCTTTGAACTTCAGCACATCATCTCCATGGCTTAACACATTGAGTTGCTGCCTGATGAGCTCCTTGTGTCAACAAACCATTTAAAATACAATGTAATAAACAGCGTTGTTGGGATTACTCCATAAAAGTAATTCAACGACTGATTACTGATTACTCCTTAAAAAGTAATCTGATTACTTCTTTAACTACTTTGTTTCATAAGTAATCAATTACTTATTACTGATCACCTTAGATCAGTAAAGAAATATAAAGTAACAGTTGTTCAGTGCTTTGGAAGGAACTTTATTAAAGTGCAAAATCTTGCGATTGCAAATATTGCCCATGTTGTTAAAATACTCTGTGACATCGTTGTTTTTGCTTGTTTTTCTAAATTTCAGACTTGTTGTGGACAGTAAGACATTTTTAGCTTGCAAAATATTTTGCAAAAGTAATGGACTCGTTACTTGATAAAGTAATTGTGATATAATTACCAGTTTTGCCACAGTAATCCCGATACATTACTCCCTTATTTAAAAAGTAGTTTAATTACAGTAGTGGATTACTTAGTAATAGATTACTCGCCAACACTGATGATTAAAGTAGCTAATGAGAGCACAACCCTGATTTATTGGAGTGACTTTGTCCTACAATGTCCAAGACATATGATTCTCCGCTCCATCTAATACCAACAGATCTTTCAAGTCCACCGTCCACAAGTCACCACTTCTGGTAGCACCGTCATGGTTTAGATGGAGAGACGGGTTGTTTCCTTCACTGAAGGCAATTCCAAATGATTTTTTTATTACATTCAATGCCGTCTTGCATTATTTTTGGCCTCACGCGTCACAGATTGACGGAAAAACTTGCTCACCGTCACACGCTCGACGACGAAGGACGAGAACCGAGAAGAAAAGGACGAGTTGAAATCCGAGACTTGTCGCAGAAACAGTGGTGCAGCAGTCGGGAGCCAGCGGCAAGTGCACAATAAAATCCATAAACATTCCAGTAGAAATATTCACTGAGATGACAGTGTTCACATTTTGATACAATTCTAGAGAGAAGCCACAGTAGAAGCAGCTTCTGCAGGTCTTCATGCAAGATTCTGCTCCCTCTGAACAGCACTAGGAATACAATACGGCGGCGCAGGTTAATGTTGGAATATGAATGTGAATGTTAATGTGCTCCGTGAGTGTTAAAGCGCTATCTGATTGTAGCCTGGGCACAAAAGGTGCGTTTCAATGGCAGGCACGCAGGCCCGTTTTAATCAGTTCTGAACAAATCAATGAAAGATTTAAATCTGCAGATAACACAGCTGAGATAATAATTTCAAATTAAAAGACAATGTCTCATCGCTTATGCAGCGCCCATCAATATCCAGCCAACACTTTATTAATAATTTAGCGCCGGGCGGCCACTCGGCTAACAAAACAATGCAACATTAATTCCACCTTCACGTGCAAAGACTGCAGTCTGCAGGAGAAACATTTTCTTTTTTTGCCTGGAAAAAAAAATAAATAAAAAAACGCAGCCGGCCGACTCGACTGTTACGCTGTTGCAGCCTGGCTAATCAGCGGGAGATATTAAGAGGAGCTGATTCAACAGCCTGCCGCCGGTGATCGACCCCGCTGATTTACGGGAGCGTAAACAACACAGGGAGAGAAGACGGAGGGGCGGCGGGTTAATGGGGAGGTGTCGGCGGGCGCTTCTCGTCTCGGCTCTTAGAAAAAAAGTGGGAGGATCGGAGGCGGCCGAGGGGGGAGACAAAGGGACGGCAATTAACCAATGGGAGCGCAGGAAGGTGCGGGAGACGCGCACGCACGGAGCACCTCACCTCTGACCTCCAGCCTCAGCCAATGAAATTTTAATCAACAGTGGCTGATGGAGCGGAGCACTCAGACTCTCCTGCTGTGTAACCCCCCCCCCCCCCTCCCTCCACACCTCCTCCACTCCTTCACTCTCTTTATCTTTTCATGCTCTTGCACCCCCCCTTCATATTTCTGCCCCTCCTTCCCCCATCAACACCTCCGCCCGCCCCTCTTTTCTCCTCCTTCCTCATTCACAAAAGCAAAAGGTCACCTGCTCCTGCTTCCATTCCTCCCGTCCTGCTCCTCCTCTTTCAATCCGTCTTTAATAAAAACTGCCTGCTTCTTTTTCCACATACGAGGCAGTGGTGCCGAGCCTTCGTTTGAGGCCTAATTCCTGAGTTTTAAGGCAAAGAAGAGGAAAACGTTGCACTTCAGAATCTGATGATATGACTTTCTTTCCTCAGCTGGGTTTCCCCTCCTCTTCCTCATCGTCCTCCTCAAAACCAAAACCTGTTACCTACAGTGGAAAACACTAAATGCCACCGACTGCTCTCTGCGTCTCTCTAGCTCTGCTGTGAGTGCACACACACACACACACACACACACACACACACACACACACACACACACACACACACACACACACTTTCATTGTCCACGGTTATTCAACACAAGGACATAAAATTAATTAACAGCTTAATCACAGATGTGTGTGCACATGCACATGCATGGACATGCGCACGCACGCAAACACGCACACGCACACACACACGCACACACAAAGCTCTAAAAGGACAGGGCAGGTACAGGCTTTTAATTTGAAGGATAATTTAATACTGCTTAACCAGGCTTATGGCCATTCTGTGTGTGTGTGTGTGTGTGTGTGTGTGTGTGTGTGTGTGTGTGTGTGTGTGTCCCAGTTACAGTATTTCATTAACTGGCAGAATCATCTGTTCCTCTGTCTGTTGTGCTTTGTGTTAATGAAGGTATTCTCTCTCTCTCTCTCTCTCTCTCTCTCTCTGTCTCTCTCTCTCTCTCTCTCTCTCTGTCTCTCTCTCTCACTCTCTCTCTGTCTCTGTCTCTCTCTCTCTCTGTCTCTCTCTGTCTCTCTCTCTGTGTCTCTCTCTCTCCCTCTGTCTCTCTCTCTCACTCTCCCTCTGTCTCTCTCTCTCACTATATCTCTCTCTCCAGGCCATTTGTCATGTCGGCCGTCCCGTCCTCCACCATGAGGCATTTGTCCAGTCGGGGGAAAAAAATGATGGGCTGGCTGTCAGCACATCACATCCACCGTGCGCATCAAACACACACACACACACACACACACACACACACACACACACACACACACACACACACACACACACACACTCCCGAGCACAGCAGCACTCTGACTTTTTGACAACAATTATTTATGTCCCTGTTTACTTCCTTTCAGGGACGAGCTCCTGCAATTATTGAAAATCAAAGGTTTTGTCATTTTCTGTCTGGACACATTTCCCCTCTCCTGCCAGAGACTTCACCTCAGCTTGACTCTTGTGTTGACTTTGATCAAAGAGATTCCCTGTCATTTAAAGGGACCATATTCTCTCTACTTAAGAGACTTCATTTCATCCCAGACCAGCATTTTAATGATTATTTAACAGAACTTAGCAAACCTCCAGAAAGATGCACATTTAGCCCTCTGTTTACACCCTTCTGCTGAAACTCTGGGCTTTCAACTTCCTGCTAAAATTGATGCTTGGTCGTACCAACCGCAAGATTGAATGGAGATAAAAGAAGGTGGATTCAGGATTTCGAAGATGTACCGGAGCCCCTCGTGACATCATAAATGGCTAATTTTATTTGGCTTATGATCAATGACAGGATCGAGACACAGATTATTGTTTGGAAAGGTTGGTAAAATTATGTTTTTTCATAGAGTGTCGGAGTATCAGAGACATCAGCTGCTCACTGACAGTACAGAGCCACAAGTTAGTCATCCTCTAACCTTTAACACGCTTGGCCGCATCTGGTTCCACCGTTCTATAACAACGCCCCTGTGTTCCCACAGCCATTAGAGTTGGACTGAATGTCACAGAGTCTTCTCCGCCCGCGCCAGAGTGCAGCCGAGAGGCTCGAGGAGCTGAGTGGCTTTTCACCGCGAGTGCGTCGGTTAACTTCCGCTCACAAAGCGGCTCACGTTGAACGCTTCACTTAAATATGGGCTAAATGTGAGAGGTACAGAGACACTCGTGCCGAGTGCTCCTGCTGATTGAAGCCACGCCAGGCTTCCAAAGAAGAATGACGGCAGCGAAAACAGCAGGACTTGGACTTTGGGCTGGGATCAAACGCCGCTGCGGGAAGTGCGGGTCTCTTTGAAAATATCATTTAAATCTGAATGTTGCAACCCCGCCGCCTCTTCCCCATTCTTTCTCTTTCAATTCTGTTCAAGTCCGGCGCCAATCAGAAAGCAAATTGGGTGGAAAGGTAATACCGCTCACGTCCAGTTCATTGATCTTGAGGGTGATGTCTGGCAGAAAAATATTTAATATTCACCACGATGCGAAAGGCTCGCCAGGTACAAAATCATACAAGCTTTTTGTTTCCAGCTTTGGGTTTTCACACGGGCTGTCAGAGGTGTCCGAGTACCTACAACAATTGTTTCTCAATTCATATCAAGCTTTTTTTTAATTTTCTCAAACTCATGAAAGCAGTGGTTTGCACATTTTTGCAAATGCAAAGAAAACACAGTGTTCCGGCTCAGGACAAAAACATGTTTACCATTTTCTACATCAAATCATCTATAAACACACAAAAACACATAAGAAATGTGCAAAATAGCAAAAAAAAAATCTATATAAATAAATAAATAAATAAAAATCTTATCTTTAGATAATGAAAACATGCAGCCAAACCAGTGGAACACTGGCAAGGAAAATCAAAAAGCCTCACATTAAGAAGAAGAAGAAGAAAAAAAAAATCACTGGTTGAAAATGTGCACTTGTTAGTTTTTGCCTCCTGAGAAAAGCCAGACTTCAAACCATCCGGACTTACAGCTTTATTTCATAAATACTTCATGTTTCCATAATTTATGAAACAAATAATGTGCAGGCGTGCGCTCAGAGAAAATACTCGTCAGCTGCTTTTAAAGAATGTTGGACGCCGTTCGCTTTCTGCTTCAGATGAATTAAACTGCTTCTTTCCTCATTAATTTTGAATCAAGCAGCTGCAAAATATCTAAAATTGCTCCCGACTGAGCAGAAAAAAAGAGGGGAGGAGGCAGCCTTTTACAAAATGAAACACACAGGCAGCTGCTGCTGCTGCGCAGTTGTCACACTGTGAATCCTGCAGTTTAATCTTGAAGGTTCTTCGAGGCGTCAGATCGACGCGTTGCTATGCAGCTATTTGCAACAAACAGTGTGTTTAAGCGTTGCTTCCCCCCCCCCCCCCCCCCCCACATACACACCTGTCTCTGAATGCATTATGTGAAAGTGAACAAACTGCGGCACCTGCATTGTTTTTTTTTTGGGGGTTTTGCCAAACTAAAAATATCCTCCACTGCAACAGTTCTCTTGGGGGGAAACAACAGAATCTCAACAGAGCGAGCCGAGAGTTTGTTTCTCCGCCTGGCAAACACAACGAGCGGGAGGCTGAGGCTGATAGCTGACCCTGATTGAAAGCGGTCAAGCAGAGGCCCGGCGGTCGTGCCAAGGTTGGAATCACGAGAACAGATGAGATCCCTGCGTTTCGAAACGTAAACGCCGCTGTTTGTCGAGAACAAGACAAAACAAATTAAGACCGATGTATTGAAGACAGATGTCCAATTGTCATAAGATGTTTCCGAACGGCCGCAATCGTGCTGCATCTGCAACCTTGCAAGGGCGGAATCAAATCATCCATCAGAGACTCTTTCCCCCCTCCGAACACGACGAAAACTGTTTTTGAATTGTAGGGGACCACTTAATGTCTAATGAGGTGTCGGCTAATCAGAGTGAACATTTCCCGGAGATGCTGCAGTGATTTTTCTTCAAAGGTCAGCGAGACGGTGATTTTTACGAGAAATATCGGGGCTGAGCCGAAACCTGCGGAGAAGAAGGCGACCTTCCCTTCCGAAACGCCTGCCGCAGCGGCATATGAAGCAGTTAATGAAGACTTGAGTGTGTGTAAAAGCACGCTGTTTGGGTGCGTCGGGACGCGGAGCGTCGCTGTCAGCCCTGGAGAAAGCCAATAAATTGAACTGACAGCCTATGGCTGTTTTGCTTGGCATTTCATAATGAGCTGCTGGCAAAAACGTAAAAAACCGCTGGACCGGGCAACGCGATTTTTAATGAAATCTCCAAATGAGTAAGTTCGTGTTCTGCCACCTCAGAGGTTTGCTCATTTTCCTCGGCGTAAAGACTCTTTAAGTGCACGGCGCTCCGCTGAAAGGCCATCAGGGCCGAGTTTGTCTCTGGGTTTCTGCATAAACATTCCGCGATGCTTCCGTTATCAGCTCCGTAATTACAGCTCTGCTTCTACGGCCGGGTGCACACCCTAATTCTAACAATCTATACGTCCGCGGCCGACTTCATTCTACAACTTGTGGCAAATAAACTTCAGTCGAACGTGGTTTTTTTAGTGTGTGCAGATTGCGCGATTGAAGCAGAGACTGAATCGCAGCCTTATGAGGGAGAGTAACTCTTCATTTCTGTCATTACTCGGGATTGGTTAGTTGATTAGCTGTCTTATACATGCTCACACTGTGATACCTGTGCAGGAACTTTCTTACACTGTTGGAATTTTATGGCAGGCAATCTTTTTTTAGCTGCAAAACCATGGCGAGAACCACTCTTGAACCTGCACGATGGTGCGACGTGGGACCGCCGACTCAGAGCCAAGACCGACGACGTCGCCACAGTTCCACATAACCAGCTTATAGCACTGCGATAAAAGTTTTTGATGAGTGTCTCCCTGAAGTGGCCTTCAATATCTTTTTCATTTCACTTCATCATAGACCGTAGAAATATATAAAAAAGGAAGACCAGGGCCCACCTACAGGCAGCTCAGTAAAGGACAATTAAGAAGGAAATAAGAAGGTTCCACTGGGAGCTTCAGCTTTCATAAAACTGCTGCCCAACTTTACGACTCTGTCTGACACGCGGCGCTCCGGAGCTTTTCCCACCTGACTAGTTCACCTGATATTAGCCGTTTACCGGAACTATCCCAGCTTCCCACTTTACGTCCACCTTGTATCGCCGTGTTTGTTTCGCTGATCAGAATCGCGCCATCGCAAGTGGTGCCGCTCAGGACAATATTGATAAAAGCATGAATCACCCTGTGTAAGGCTAATAACCTCATATCACAGGGCCACACACACACACACACACTCACACACACGCGTGCACACACACACACACACACACACACTTAGTCCCATATGAGGCCTCTGTCCTCTCCCTCTCTCTTCCTAATTGACCATGAAAGTACCCCATAAATCGAGTTACTGCATTGTGCCTGTCTAGTCATATAAAAAGTGCTTTAATGGTTTTGCTAGGAGCTCTGTTGGGAGCATTAGGCAGAACTCTCCACATTCATTAGGCCATTACCCTGTTTCAATATTGACACTGTCTCATTTGTCCCCTCCCCTGTCTGCCAGGGCCGAGACACTTTGGGACCAGGCCTGAAACCTGCCATCGAGCCGCGCTCGGGTCCGGATCAATCCGTGCCAGGCTGGAAAACCGGTTGAGTAATACCTCTCTGTGAGACATCTTAAAGATGAAATCATCACAGCACAAAAACTAGAAGGTGTGTCACCCCTTTGCTGGATTTCTATGAGGCGTAAATTTAGGCAATCATATTGAGATGCTTAGTTTAAAGGAAAACGTACAAAACATTTATATGTGGAAAGGAAAAAAACCCTCCGGATGTCAAACAGAAATCTCACTTACCCATTGTGACAATTGCCAATCAATAACATTTTCAACTGAATTTCTTTGCAGATTATTTGACTAATGAGCTTCATTATCGATGAAGAGGCTAAAGGCGCAACAGCGAAAAGCAAAATCACAGAAGAAGAACAGGAAGAAGAAGCTACTACGAGTTATAAACAATTGGCTGCTCCCATCGAGATTAGCATGGACGCTGCTACACCTGGAGGCGTTTTCTCATTAAAAGATACAGAGTGAAATAGCACTGAAGCCTTACCTCAGTTGACAACACCGCGTTCCATTAAACGTCACTGTGAATTGCGAATGGCTACGGGCCAGTGACATGTGGCTAATGTTGCGCAATGACAAATATGATAGTTTCACTTGAACGCGGGACAGATATTTCAACCAGTCACCTTCAAAGAGCTCCCTCTCCCTTCCAAGGGCTTTCTTTTGGGCTTTCCAGCAGATGGATACGTGAGATAAACCCAAAGGATTTAGGACGTTCCATCTGGTCTTCCACGTTTAGAAACAGCAGCGATACTGTCGCAGCCTAAACTATTCCAGTGGACTGTTGGATCTTTAAATTTTTTACACCAGAGCACGGCCACAATTTCAATTTCCTAAAAGCTGCATCTGACATTTACGCGTCTTTCAGAACGCGCCAGTGACGAACCAAACAATGCGGCCACTGCCTACTTGTCTTCCGTGCAATATACAATTTCCTTGAGAAGTATTTTTCAAAGAGAAAAAGGCTGTTACAAAAAAATGACGCGCGCATTACGGCGCGACAGATAAGCAAATGTCACAAACACGAACACAAAGAGAATTCAGTGTCCGATGAGGCTGAGAGAACGAGCGCCGCGCCGAACCCAATGAACCCGACCAAGTAGAACATTATGTTAATGCTGAGATATGAGATTGCGTTGGGTGCCAGCAAGAAAACCAGGAGAGTGGATGGCATTGTGGGCGCGTCCACGTGCACGCCGGCGCGCACTCGCAAATCGTTGCCTTTTATTCAAATCCACAGGAGAAGTGTGTGTGTGTGTGTGTGTGTGTGTGTGTGTGTGTGTGTGTGTGTGTGTGTGTGTGTGTGTGGAGGGGGAGGGGGGTGCAGCGGGCTTTATTTAGATGTATGAAAGACAAGGTGCACGAGCCGCTCCAATCACGATAAGCATGCAAATGTGTGCTTGATTACTTTTATACTTGTGCTCTGCGGGGGGAGGGCGGTTGGACTCCGGTCGCAGCGCTCTCAATCTTGCTTTAGAAAATGCTGATATCACTGCCGCGCGTTCCGCAGAGTGTGACAACATGGCAGCCCATCCATAACCGTGTGTGTCCGCGTGTGAGAAAGAGAGAGAGGGAGAGGGAGAGGGAGAGTGTGCGTGTGATGAGGTACAAGCCCGCTTAAGGTCACTCAAGCTGTGCCGAGCGCGGCCTCAACTATCCTGCCCCCATGTGGAGGGTCCCGGAGGGCGGTCCGCATTGCGTGACCGGGTTCACGGACATTTTTGTGCGCGTCGCCGCGGTGTCACGGATAAGAAGTAGAACCAGAAGGCTTTGCCGGCAAAACCCTTCGGATGCGGTCGGAGGGCAGAGGAGGCGTTCAGAGACGGCCGGCGTTCTCTATTCTCGCGCCGTGACTGGAGCAGCTTCTGTGCACTGGTGATATGTAAATAGCAGGCTAAGGAGTCGCAGGTCACCCCCTGTATAATGAAGCACTGTCATGTTTTGATTATGTATTCGTTTTCGTTTTTGAAGTAAATGATACATGACGAAAGAGTTGAAACACAGCTTGAAATGGAAAATAACACGAGAGAGAAGAAAAGCAAATGGCAAGGGAGTGCAGACTGTGACTGACAGTGGCAGAAGTATCTATGATAAAGTACAAACTAAGGCCTGAATGTTACTGAAATCAAAATAGATGAGTAGTAGTTTTGAACGCTATCAAAAAATCTAATAAAAAAAACCCAAATTGAATTCCAGCTCTAAACCAATTTTAATTAAATACACCCCAGCACACACAGAAAACGTTCATATTAAAGGCCAAGAGTCTGCTTAAAATGATGTGTTTTGAAGGCTGATTAATTGCGTTAGTGGAGATCTCAAAAGTAGCAGGGTACAGCAGAGTGTCATCAGCATAGAGGCGAAAGTTCTGCCAGCGGTGACAGGATTTTGCCAAGTGGGAAGAATATACAATATGGGGAAGCAGAGAGCCAAGAACTGAGCTGTGGGGAACACCACAGTACACAGAGATCGGGGCAACACAGGTTTTCAAATTGAACAACATGTGGAACTGTGGGAGTATTCGCTAATATCACTTTCAAAGAGAGAGCTTCTTGCGCATTTACCGAGTGAAAAGACAAGGCCACCCATTCAACTTACAGAGATAACCGATGTGTGAGTTTGCTCTGGACGCGCACGGCGCAACACAATAGGTCGGGCGTGCCGTTTTAACCTGTGGCGGCGCACAAATTTGCTTTGAAAATGTCAACAAAAAGCAGCTGTGGGTGTGAGTCACCGGTGAGGGCCGCGGTCGAGGGCAGCGGAGCCAGCGAGGTGGTCGCCACATCAGGACGACCATAATTGTCGGCAGGAATCCTGCCTGAACGGAGAAGTTGCGCAGCAGTTAAACGATCTCGTTGAAATGGTTCTTTTAAAAAAATAAAAAAAATAAAAAAATGCCGAGCCGCTTTAATGCTCTCAACATGCGACTGACGCACATGTAAATGACTCACAATAAAGAGGAGGACTGTTAATCTGTCCACCCTTCACTTCCAGACGGAGCTGCAGCTTCCCTTTTATCGTGCCTGCGCCGGCTCACCAAGCTCGCCCCGGCAGTTATTTGGCGAACTGTCGCCCATTTTTCATGCGGCTAAATGAGGTTATTGTCGGCGGCGATCATTTGGTCTAAATGGCTGCTGCTCTGAACAGCCAGCCTGATTTTATCACCCGCGCATCAGTCAGCTCAACGCAAGCTGTTAAATGATGTTCCGCATTATGATCTCGTTTATATATGATGTCAGCACATGGAGCCGCCGTGTGTGTGTGTGTGTGTGTGTGTGTGCGTGTGTGTGTGTGTGTGTGTGTGCGTGTGTGTGTGTGTGTGTGCGTGTGTGTGTGTGTGTGTGTGTGTGAGTGTGCGTGCGTGCGCATTTATATTGTGTAGGACAGCATACATGCTGACATTTACCCCCTGGTATATTGCTGAGAATACATTTATCTAATGATTGCTGCCTGTGTGTTTCAATGCGTGTGTGTGTGTGTGTGTGTGTGTGTGTGGGTGTGCGCATGTGTTACTGGAGTCATTGGATCCAAAAGGTCACAGCATAAAAATTTGTCATTTGCGATTCTGCTTTATCTAAAACAGATGTTTTATATAAAAAAATTAATAATGATAAACAGTCTGCAAAGAAAATGTGAATAACATCAACTTTGGTGAACAGAAGGTATTAAGATGCTTCTGAGGAGCATTTTAGGTCACTCGGTTAAAAAATGCACACACAGCGTATTCGAAGGTTGTTGGTGCGTGTTGCTCTCCTGACTCTTCACGTTTCCCATCACTCTATGATTATTTTGCCCAAAAATCCCAGATGTGTAGGAGAGTCAAAACAAATACATTATGTGTTTGGTTACTTCTATTATACTTTATCTTTTACCTGCTTATTTTGGGCTTTTTCCAATATCAGACACGATTAAAATAAAAGAAATCATTGATTCAGGATGGGGCGCAGCACTGAGCTAAACGCCACAGAGGCGACTTATGACTCGTAACCTTTGTGTTTAAATTAACAAGTTAAAGTTCCAGCCTTTCCTTGTGTAAAAACATTGACTTTTTCTTATGAAACAATTCATGTGTAGTCAATAACTTCATGATGAATGTCTAAGTTTGTGCCTTCCCCCAAAAAACGTCCTCTGCGTTTCAGTCGGACGCTCTGATTAGTAGCAGAAATCATCGAAGAACCACACAAGGCACGGCGGGGGGTTGGGGTAGACGGAGAACACTGTGTCTCCTTGAAGAGTGCGGCAGACATTGTGCGCACGAGCGTGCGTGTGTGTATGTGTGCGCGCGCGCGCATCTGTTTGTGTGTGTAATCTAATCAGGATATGGAGATTACCATTAAATCGTCCGGCAGGGATTACATTCCCTTTCAATGAGCCGATTCAAAGAGCACACTTATAAACAGGGTTAACAGCTTGTTATAAGATGCCGCGTGCACTTGCAAATGCGCGTGCGCGTGCGTGTGCGTCGCTTATCTGCAATGCCCAGAGGGACCAAAGGGCCAAAGAAAAGCATCCTAATAACTGTGAAAATACAAAAAAAAACCAAACAAAAAAAAAAAACAGTGGGCAGAACAGAAGCACATGAAGAAGTGTATTTATATATATAAAAACCCAAATGGCTCAATCAATAGGTGTGTCCCCTATTACATACTATTGTAATAAACAACACTCAAAATGGTCTCAAAACAGACTTTGGACACTTCACACCTTAATCAGAGACATGATGACAAAGGGCATTTGGTGTTAGCACACTCGCTAATGCAACAACTCCATAAACGCCATGTTCATGGAAGGGGAAATGGGCAATAGCGTTAGCATGGAAGACAACAGTATCCGCTGGCTGGAAACAACAAAGAGAAAGTGGTTGGACTTCTTTGTTGGCTAAATATGGTTAAAGGGGAAAAAAACAAAAATGCAAATGACTGTCTAATGTTAGCATCCACAAGCTAGCTCCCTTCCCTTGGAATCAGGTATTGTCACCACTGTCGTGTTTACCATCAGCTTACATTTACCAATTAAAAAAAATATCAGTGAGCCGCTTGGCACAACAGTATATATACTGAAACAAATACGTCCGGCATGAGCTGCATTGCAGTGAACCAGTGGACGTTTGGGACGCAGCTCATGAACATCAGCGGTGCAGCAACTCCACAGCAGCAGCAACACCTGACCATATTTTCTGCTTCCCACCCACTGATTGTTTACAAACGGCTGCGCTCATAATAGACTTTCATGTGACTAAAAAAAAAAAAAAAAAAAAAAAAGTTGTAGTAGCTTGGAGCAACAATGACCATGAGCTTTTAAAATATCACAGAAGACCCATTTAAGTGAACTGTCACATGATTAGACTTTTCACTGTGAGTGCCAGTTGAAGACAACTCCCCCCCTCAAAAATAGAAAATAAAAAATAAAAAAGCAGAACTAACTGGGAGTGTGTGCAATCTTCTGATGGGCATCAGAGGGCATCAGAGTCAACACTGACGCTGCCGGCCGGCTGGCTGGCGAGGCTCTCTGGTTAAATTGTTTATAGAAATGACGAGAGGCGGAGAGAAGCACTCCAGCCACAGCGGTTTGCAGCTCGGCTGGAAATCAGACAGAACAAATTTCACATGCTGCTCTCCACCTCATCACAAGCCACTCAGATGATTCCAGCGCAGTTTATCCTTTTAAGGAGGATGAGACAAGAGCAAAAAAAAAAAAAAAAAAAAAAAGGCCAGTGATCAAGTGCAATGCTGGCTTCTGTGAGCAGATGCTCGAGAGTGAAACATCAATTTGCTCCCGTTTGTCCATTTGTGGAATTTAAACATAAAAAAAAGAAGAAAAAAAAAAAGTTGGAGGCAGAGAAAATTCACAGTCATGCTTTGGTTGAGTGTCGCAAAATTGAAAGAAAAAAAAGAAAAAAGTTCACGATCATAAAAGGTGTCAAAAGCTTGTTGCAACTGATGCCATAAAACAAAACTCATTTCTTAAGCCGGTCTCATTTGCTCCAAGTGCACCGTGTCGGGCACCAGTCAGCACAGACAATAAAACCACTGACAGCGTTCTGCTGCAACTCATGTGGATGTTTTTGACCCCTTGGACCCCCGGAAAGCTGAAAGGTCCCGTGTGCTGCAACCATTTTCAGATCTGTGTTTTTCTGTAAGCTGCTGCAGCTGCCATTGCGAAATCAATAATTCAAAAACTCTCTCGGCCTCCAAAGAAAACAACATATTTAGCCTTTAGTTGTACAAGAGACAAAAAGAAGGCCTTGGAGAGCGATCGGTGCCCTTTGTGATGTCACAACGGGTCAGTTTGCTGAGCGGCACGTTTAAAAAAAAAAAAGACAGAGAAATGGTAGATGTCTGGTAGAAAACAGTCGAAAACAAAAGGTTTCGCCGTATTTAAAGCATTTAAAAGCCCCCTTTTTGCAACGACGACACTCACAGATTATTCTGGATCCATCACAAATTTTTCCTGGCAGAGATTTCATCAGGGTGCGCCAGTTGATTGGGTTATCCTGGGATGGATCCATCTCGGGTCCCAGCTGATTACCACAGCGTGGCAAAGCGGGATAAATTTCTCAATGGCTGATCAAAGTAGATTCGCCCCGGCCCGCTGGGAATAACCAGCGCCAACGCCTTTCTGCCCCTTGCGCTAAAGCTAAAAGTGCTTAACAAACACGTGTTTCATGTTGCGCTACACATACGACTGACGAGCCCTTTTGAAAAACACGACAACTTACCAAACTTTTTCGTTTACAACGAGAAAAAAACGTTGTTTGTTTTTTTTTCAAAGGCCAGTTGAAGCTAAAGAAAACAAAAAGTTGCATCAATAGAAAATGATTTTAGCGTCCAAAACCACACACACATGAATAGACACACGCACACACACACAGCGGTGTAACGCTCATCATAAATAAATGCAAAACGGATGAAGTCATCCCTCTCTCTCTCACACACACACACACACACACACACACACACACACACACACACACACACACACACACACACACACACACACACACACACACACAGTCCCGACTGCCTTTGTTTCACGCACACACAAAGAGTCACGCATGCTCACACCAGACAATGACCTCATCCCTCACATCAGCCCTCCTCCACTGCACCCCGTCACACAGACACACACACACACACACACACACACACACACACACACACACACACACACACACACACACACACACGGCCGTGCAGAAAGGGTCAGTCCATTAAGGCACGACCGCGGCAGCTGATCCCTTCCTTTATGTTCCGCCTGTTTAAACTCAGCCATTCGTCTCATCACCGGCAGCAGACTGAATGTAAACGGATCAAAGCGAGGCCACGGACCACTGAGCCAACCACTGCATTCTGGGCCGAGTCGCGCGCGTTATCATCGCGGCCCGTGAGGAGAAACAATAAGAGTCGCGGGGAAACCACCAGGCTGACTGCGAGCGCCGGGCGAGAAAGAACGTCTTCATCCCGCTGAATTATTTATGACTCGTCAATTGTTATGACTGCGGCACGCTCAGACAACCTGACACGGAAGCGGTTTTTATCAGTGGCAAGAACACACACATTTACCAAAAGGCCCCGCTGATGTCTGGACAGGTTTATGATGCAATCTGCTGTGCAGTTTTGGGTTCCCCCCCACCCCCTTTAAAGGCTGCTGCTGTCCTGTCGCTGTGAGCAGCGGGGCGGAAAAATGAGGCGACTTTTAAAATCTACTTATATTAAAACTCCTGTGTGTGTGTGTGTGTGTGTGTGTGTGTGTGTGTGTGTGTGTGTGTGTGGAGGACCCGGAAACATGATCATCCCCCGCTGAGATACAGTAGTTGCCGTGTCTAAGATTAATGAAGTGAACTCATTTTTTTCGCCCCGTCCCAATTAAAATGATGACTAATTTGCCTCGATAATATCTGAAGTTCACCGTTAAGATAAATTCATCTTCCTGCTGCTTCAGCAGATTTTGTCGGATCCCCCTGAAGCACGTTTGTCACTTTTGCTCGATGTTTTTCTTTTTTGAATCCACGCGGGTGTCATTTTGTCACTTGTGAAAACAAAATGATTCATTTTACAGCTCCTGTATTCTACTGCTTTTAACACAGAGACTGTTTGCAGACTATTTAGCCCTCTGTTTACAGTCTCCGTCAAAAACACTGGACTTCAGCCTCCCGGTGACGTTGATGCCTTTGTTGGATCTTCCACAAGTTTGGAAGGCGACAAAAACAGGTTGGTTGCAGTGGGCCGAGCCAACACCTGGGTGGGACAGGTGTCAAAAAAAAATTGACTGTTGTTTTCTGTGTTTCTTTAGATAAATGCATTTCCTCAAATGCACTTCCAGGCGTCAGAATGACAACTCCTAATTTCGCCCAGTATCTATGTGTGTGTGTGTGTGTGTGTGTGTGTGTGTTTTGTGTTTTGTGTGCGCACCAGAGGCGCCTCTCTCTGTCATCACACCATATTTGGACATCGAGCAAGCCACTGATCTCATTGGCCTTGCTGGAAAGCAAAACGGGTGGCCACATGACTCACACGGTGGATGCCTTTGTGTGCGCGGCTGCGTGTGTGTGCGTGCGTGTGCGTGTGCTGCGTGTGCGTCCATCCATGGGAGTGTGAGGGTGTGCGATGGAGCTCTCTTTGCAAGGCAAACTTGTCTTGGGGGTAAAAGAGAAACACCCACCATTTCGCCACTTTGGTGTGTCCTGCAGTTCAACCCTAAATAATTCAGATGTCTCCCTCTCTCTTCCCTCGACCCACAGACCCACACACGCACACACGCACGCGCACACGCACACACACACACTGGCATCGCGGCGAAGTTTGCTTGCCATCCAGCTGGAAACGGAGGCCATGTCCGCACTAATGTGCATAAATCTGAAGTGCAGTCACTTTTGTCTTTGCTCTGGGCTGCGGCTGCTGCTGCTGCTGCTGCTGCTGCGGCGGCTGCTGCTGCTGCTGCTGCTGCTGCTGCTGCTGCTGTGGCGGCCGCTCTTCCTGTGGACACACTGGCCTCCTGCTGTATCCTGGAGGCGGACAATTATCCAAACTACAATAAACTCAATTAAAGGAGACGTGTGGCTATTTGTTTTAGCTTGTAAAAAGCTAATTACCATTATTTATTTATTATTGTTTTTGTTTTTTTTAAAAAAAGAACCAAATCCAATTTATAATTCCGTTTTCGCTTTCGCGCGAGACACCAGAGATGAAAATTGAGACAAATGCCACACCTGCTTTTTTTTTTTATTTTTTTTTTATACTTTTAAGTCAACTAACATTATTGAGGACATCTTTTAATTCCCCGCCTCTCAGACACATACACAAAGGAAAGGACGCAGAAACACAGACTGCAGCGAGCACCAGTCTATTCCCTAAGGTATTCCTGGCAACATTGTGGATTAAAATAGCTTCCGACCCACATATCCCAGTATAGCAGGCATGGCACCGCTGGGCCAGACACCACAACTATTTGTCCACACACGGCAAGACGCTTGCGTAACAGCTGAGCGACGATAAATCTCAAACTGACTTTATTTATTTGAGCTTCGGCGAGTTTTTCAAACTCTCGGCAGACTGAATTACGTTCAAAAGGCTCTCGGAGTGACACGGATCGGAGGAATGATTTCCGTGCCAACCTCGATGACTTGAAGGCGCCTCGGAAAGACTTGCGTGTGCGGGTGTGCGTCGAGCTCCCATCACAGACAATCAGAGATGGAGACGATAACAATCCTGAATACTTTGAGCTTTTTGGTTTGAACCAATGACACTTGTGTTGTCAGAGTGACAATCCAGGTGTTTGCTGGTGTCGGTGGCTTCTTCTAACAGAGGTTTTTGCTGTCAGTTAAGAAGTCGTTCTTACTTTAAGCACACAAACAATATCACATCTAAACTTTAGGCCGCCATTTCAAAGCGGCATACAGACACGGGCGGCGCTTGACAAGAAGTGGATCCAATTCAACGAATCAGGCATTCAGCATTTGAGGCCCCGCAGCTGTTTTTATGTCGGTTAGATTTTCTGGCCATTAAATCAGACGGGGAGCCGATGGGAGCTTATGAGGAAGCATCAACATGCAACACTGCTTTGACAGCAGCAGGAGCCACTGCAAAAGTCCCAAAACGAGAAATGACTTTTTGCATCACAAAATTAGCAAGACGCACGTACGCGCGAGGCATTGTTGGAGTGCAGTCGCTGTGGAAAAATCGCACCTTGAATGAAACTCCGCGGGAGGCCTGAAAGTCGCACCCCGCCGCAGCGCCTCCAGCGCGCAGTTGCAAACCCAGTGTGCAGAACGCGCAACTTTAAAGTTTTTCCAGGCGCGTTGGAGACGCATCACGTGCAGAAACTGCACCGATAATCTTCTCTTTCATCTCAAGCGTTGCTCACGCTATGAGATGTGAGCAGAATGGCGCATCACGCAGGCTAGGGGATGTCTGGGGAGATCACTGAGGGCAACGGTGCGGCTCTCGTCATCTCCGTCACCTGATCTGAGGAGGGGGCTGCTGGCCTGGCCAGCTGATGGGTCATTATGTTTTGAATTTGGAACTTGGTATGACGTCGTGTTTGAGTTGACATTTCTTTTGCAGTGGCTAGCAACTTTAGCTAATACTGACTGCGAACTGCACACCGCAGGATAGTTTAAGCACCAAAGCGGCACCGGCAGAAGTTACAGAACACCATTGGCGCGCACCTTATTTAAGGCAAAAGAAGGAAGAAGTGGCTGGTGCGGCGAGTCGTGCCTATCTTTTATTCAGAGTTAATAAAGGCAGCAGCAACGATGAATCCCAACTCTGGCTTGTTTCTGATCTCTTATTCCGTCTTCAGGGGAGTTTCTGATGATGCAGTCGGCCATGAATATGGAAAAATCCACCTTCCAAGATATAAAGGGGCTGTCCTCCTCTCAGTGGCGCTAGTTAGTATGCTAGCTAGCTAGTGTTAGCCTCCAGGGTCGGCACGGTGTCATTTGCGGTTGCAGCGTTGTCAGCAGAAATCTTTCTTGGACTTCAAAAAGTCGAGCCTGATCATTAGAATTTGAAGCCCTTATATCATATTTATTCAATTTAGGACTTGGCTGCACTGCTTAACTTACATTTTGGACTTAGCGGGTGGGGAATGCTTAGTCTCTCTGTCCTTTTAACCCTTCCTAAACCACCCCAAAAAACTGCCTGCAGCTCACTGAGACAAAGAACCGCGAGAAGAAAAATTCCCAAGGTCATCCTCCTTCAACGCATGTGACCCATTTATTGTGCGCGCACAGACAACAAACACGTGTGTAACAGCCATGCATGCATGAAGCCGCGCCGTGCCGCTCAATGCTGTCCATTAAGGCTGCTGCTGTCCCTTTAAACAGAAAGAACAGAGATAAACGCTTGTTTGCCTGTATCTGTACCACACACACGCACACACACACACACACACACACACTTCCTCTACCATTGTCAACTTGCTCCACTTCCACACTATGAATGCTGTCATTACCAAACATACCCTGGTGGCCGCCAGTTCACCGCAGGAGCTACGATCTAAGAAACAGGAAGAGGGCTTGTTTCCAGCCAGCTGTGCAAATACTGCACAAAGTCAGCATGACAAAAAGGCAAATATAAATAGTGCCTCATTGTTAGTCTGCTTGACATTATTTTGGGCCTTTGAAAACTTTAGAGTTGCGCGCCCCGCCGCGTGCGAAACTCACCAGCGCTTGCTGATATCAATTCTGCAGGCGTCCCGAGCCAGAACTCACTCAACTGCTCCGGGGTTCAGACGGTTGGTGATGTCACCAAGGGCGTACTTGTGCCCAGGTTAGTGACCACACACCCCCGCCTGCAAGCGGCTGGATCCAGCCTCAGGGTCAGCTTTGAGCCGACCAAGCATTAGTTTAGGCAGCAGGGCTAAAACCCAGCGTTTTGCAGGAGGGTGTAAACGGTGGTTTTGTTGTCTGGAGAGAAGTGACTGAGCAAAGGCCAGCGCACCGGAGTTCAGGATGAGAAAACAAAGGCCAGATATTTGTGAAAAACATAGTTGAGGCAGCAGGCCCCAGACTGTAACCATCCTCTTTTTTTTGGAATCTCACTACAAATGTGGAATGTAGGGAAATTGTGGGATGTAGGGGAGAGAATAGAGGAGGATGTGACAAAGGAAGGCAGTCAAAGAGAGAGGGAGAGTGAGAGAGAGAGAGAGAGAGAGAGATGGGTGAGAAGAGAATGGGAGGGCTGGACCGCTGCCAGGTCACAAGGTTTTATCCCTAAGCCAATCAGTCTGCAAACACTGGCTCAGCAGGATGTAGACACACACACACACACACACACACACACACAATGTGTGTGTGTGTGTGTGTGTGTGAGGATTCCTCTTAATCACAACAACAGCTGCATAATGAAACTGTCTCCCAAATTAAAATGTATTTAACCGGCATTTAACGGAGGAGAAAAGAAAGAATGTCTATCGAGAGGAAAATCACCTCAAGGAGGTCAAGAAAAAAGGAAAAAAAAAAAAAAAAAAATCAAAATTCAAAACCTGGCATCCGAGTGAGTGACCATACAAAGCGCTCCTGAACGGGCAGATGATGGCAGGTGATGCGGGAAGAACATCACAAAGTGCCCAGTGTCCAGCCAACCGGCCGACAGGAGGTAACCACAGAGACTCGGTAATGGGCTCTGAGTCATCAAGCAAGCAGCCGACTTCCTGCTGCTCGCGTTTTCCCGGAACAGTCGCCGAATGGCGAGCAACGCTGTGAAATTGATTGCTTCCTTCCTTTTTTCGGAGATCTATTTTTAAAGCGGACAAATATCTGGGAAAAACCCCAAGTTCCAGCCTCGAGATTGCTTGCTTGGTATTGACAGTTTATCTTTTGCGGGCCCGAGGAAATCGTGCTAAGAAAAAAAAAAATGCATCTGAATTATTTCCCAGCCTCCTAATTTGGACGGTAAATCTGTTTTATTAAAAGCTTCTACTCAGGCCTTGAGGGCAGTTTCCACCAAAACCACCAACCCACCATTAGAAACAAAGAAAAATTGAAACTTTTTCCTTCGTCCGACTGCGCGCAATAAAGCAAACGGGCACGTTTCCTGCCGAGCGACGCCGCGCCCGCCAACCCCCCCTCCCCCCTCAGCGCCCCCACATTTTTTAATCAATGAGCATGCGGCACATGATGTACTAGACAATGGCTGCCGCTCGGAGCATGAAGAGATGAATGGCTAAATCTCCTTGTAAACTGCAGTAATCAGGCTCGCTGGTGAATGGCGCCGCAGAGTTGCTCTCCATAGAGGAGCACTCATCTTGAAAGATCAGGACGATGGCTTTCACAGCGTTGGCGCTCTCCCTCCGTCACGAGTGCGCGGCTCATTTGTTCTGCCTTCCCGCCACGGCGGCCTGACTGCTCACTTTCTTATCTAATCTGTGCCACCGTCGACTGAATGCCTTATTCACTCGCTGAATTATGGGAAGAGTTTTTTTTTGTTTTTTTTTTTCTCTTAGTCCGAGGGTGTGAGTGTGTGTGTGTGGTAAGCCACACACACACACGCACACACAAAAAGAATGATTTTCAAATTATGGAGAGCAGACAATAACTGTGAGTGTGCGTGTTTGGGAAATGATAGAAAAAGAGGGCGTGAATGAATGCAGTGATTAAAGCGGCTCATATTAAGGAGGATATTGGCACCGGGCTGCGTGAAGCGATGAAGGGTTCGGGGCGGAAGCTTTCCATTTTTTTTTAATAAAAGCTATTTTTTCTTTATCTTTCTCCATTGTCAGTGCCCAATAATTACATATACTTTAAATAGAAAAAAGGTTTTTCTCTTGGTTCCAATTTAAATCGGCTTTATAGGATCGAGCTTCCCTGCTCGATGCTACAGTTCTGCGCTGCACTGAGCAAACAAATACGCAACAGAAATAAAGGGGGCATCACTTTTTTGTGGTCACATGATGAAGTAAGTCCATAAGACAGCAGATGGAGGACGTCCCTCTTTCTGTTTCTCCTGTATTGTTTTGTTTTTCCTGTAAATTACAGTCTAGGCGACTATTTTAGCAGGCTATGCTATCAGCCGCCACAGCAAGTAAACAAGGTACCAGGACCACACACATGCACACGCACACTGTTACATGACTATAACTGCAGATGCCAAGCCACGCTGAATACTCATTCGAGCTTACGTAGCTCATAGTTTCTTTAATTCTTCAGATTTTTATTGGCCATAAAATCCCAGTGGCCCCATCACTGCACAGAAGATCTGAGACCTGCAGAGTAACTTATTTCCCTTCAAGACCTTCACACCAAAAACGTGCTAAACTCCAGTTTCCATGACCGACAAAAACCACGCTATTTGTTAATATTGACTCAATGCTCTTGAACTGACACACTGATAAAGACCTGAATCTGACATTTGACGGCTGCTGCAAGACAATGGATCAACGCAGAGGACTGATTTCACTGTGCATCCTGTCCAGTGAAATTACCGATGATGCGTCTTCTCCTGCTACTTCTCAAATGAGGGGCTAGCGGTTGTAAATCCAGGTCGGCCTGTCACCATAATGACAATATCATCGAGCGAAAAAAGAAGACGCGCACTCAATCATTCCGCCGGCCTCAACCAAAAACAACCATGTTTGCGTGAACCACCAACAGGCCTCATGGCAGCGCCGCTGTTTCCCTCCCCTCTGCCTCGGACTTTAACTTCAAGCCGTCCTCCTGCTCCTACTGTGCACTTCCGCTTAGAAAAGTCCTCGCCGTGGAGAAACCGGATTATATAAATGCACTTTGTGTTTTCCTGTTTGGTTGTCTTTTATTCACCCATTTCAGTTTATTTTCCACATTCGACACCCACGCGGATTAAAAGCTCAGCGCTCCCTTCGAGAAAAGGCTGCCGGAGTCACGGGTTGCCTCTGACACCTCCGATAAAAGTGGAAAGGAACAGGTGAGGAGACGACTGCCGAGGTGTCTCTGCCGACAGTTGCGCACTAGCGGGAGCCAATTAGCGCCGACGCAGGAGCGTGCCGAGAGGACAAAACCGGAGAAGCATGCTTTTAATAAAGCGGGGGTTGCATAAATTAAAAAAAAAAAAGCTGCGATTCGTGGCCCGCTCTGACATTTTAAATACCGCAGCGAGTCGGGACGGTGTCTCGAATCCAGAGTTCCTGGCCGTTACATAACTAGCCGCTAAATTTCCGACTCCCCTTCACCTCGGCCCCCCTCCCTGCACTACTCTGACACTTTCCTCTCGCCCTTCCCATCCTTTTGTTTGCCTCACTCGCCTTCCTGCTATTCCGTCATCTGTGACAACGAGGAAGCAGCTGTGCGCAGAAGACAATTACATAACGGCACGCGTGTGCGCGCGGAGGTTTTCGCGCTAACGCCGGACAGATTGCGATGGGAGGCTGAAAACTTTCCCCTGGATTTATTTGTCTTCCTGCGTCGTGTCCGCCGGTTGTTTTCTTTCCTCGGCGTTGCGTCTCGGCAGACGGAGTTACTGGCTTGTGAAATGTGAAAAACTGCAGCGTGTATTGCAATTCATTATCTTGTCAAACTTCCCAGGGTCGGCCTTGAGTCACGAGGGAAACACAGAGAGGCAGAGAATGATGCGGAGAGAGAGAGAGAGAAAAAAAAGAAAGAAAACGAGTCCCTGCAGATATTTAAACAGGTTCATGAAGTTGCAGCGACAAGCAGAGTCTCGGTTTGAACATGCAAACAGATCTGAATCAAATTCATTCTAGCTTTCTGAGGTAAAATCCAGTAAAATCCAAAATACCCCCCCCCCCCTCCCATGGTCATAATCTGCCTTCATGCAAAATTTGGGGGAAAAAAACAAAAAAAAATCTGATGAAATGAAGTTTGCAGCAGATTTTTTTTTTCCACAGTGTCTGAGCAACAAGGCCAGCAAGTTCCAGCAGTGGAGCGCTTCAGCAGAGCTGTTTGTGGTTCTGGTTCATTCTGGAAACATGAGAGAGTTGGAAACAGTTGCAGGAGATGGCCACTGGCGTTTTAGGCAAACAACAGGGTGAGAGTCCAACCGCCTGTCCGATAAATCTGAGGCGATATTAATATTCCTAATACTGGAATATCTTTTTAAATTCGTTTGGCGGGGGAAAAAGAAGTGCGGCTTAACTTTGAACATTCCAACGTGTCTGCGTGTTTGTTTTCTGTCTGTTTGACACATTTTCTCTTTTATCGTTTCTCCACACGGAGAAAACAAAATGCTTCCATGCGATTTGAATAAATAAAAAAAAACAAAACTCAACAACCCTCGGGCATCTGAAATTTTCCCCCAAAACTTTGTCACTCGCTTCTCCAGTCGCAGCATTCGCCACTTTTGTTCCGCTGCTTGATCTGTTTGAGCGCGGAAGCTAACGGGCACAGACAAGTGCAGTTCTGAAAAAGACACACCCATACCGAACTTTATGGCCCATTTTTCGCTGTTGCATCCCTGAAATTTAAAAATTTGCACAAAAACCAGCAGCTGGTTGCGACGGCGAATGCGCCGCCTCTCGAGAAACAACGCTCGTCGGGCCAAACAGAGACGCAGTGTATCAGCAAAACAACACGAGTCGGTCTTCCATGGCTACCGCCAGATCAGCTCGCCAGCAGATGGATTGAGATCCAGTAACGACACCAGCAAGAGTGTGCAGGGGGCGTGACTTTGAACGACTGCCGGGGGCTCCTGAACGCATCGCGGCTCACCTGCACGCCGAGCCCCATTTCACTATGGAAATGCAGCTTCTGTTTTCACAACAGCCGCATGACGACCGACCGACTGGTCTTCTGTCCCCGTCACCGCTGCCTCCGCGGCCAGACCTTGGCAGAAAGCTCTGCTTTCAACTAAATGGATTATGTCTAATTGGAAAGTCTGGGTTTGCCATTTTATCCTCGGACACAAGCGGAAAAATTTTTTTAAAAAAAAATCCCCGGAGCCTCTAACGTCATTCCCAACCTGCGGAGATGGGGCAATTATATGCAAAACACTGGCACCTGCCGTCAGAGGCGACCAGGGCTGATCGACGGGGGTGTGTGTGTGTGTGTGTGTGTGTGTGAGAGAGAGAGGGAGAGAGAGAGTTTGGTCAGGATGCAAAGCAGCTGATAAAAGACACACCAGTGCGCGGAAACAAAGAGCAGAAGCATGAAGCAGCGACGGACGGGGAAGATAAATGAAACACACACAAATATGGCAGTTTGTTTGTGCGTGTGTGTGTGTGTGTGCGCCTGCGTGCACTTCTCTGTCCGCCTGACAGCAAACGACCAATTACTGTCGAAAGTGGCAGGATGAGTCCTGCCAGACCATAGCTTTCCATTAGTCCATGCCAGCCAAGCGTGTGTGTGTGTGTGTGTGTGTGTGTGTGTGTGTGTGTGTGTGTGTGTGTGTATACGCACGCGCGTGTGTTGATGTTTGAGAAAGGGAGAGAGTGAGAGATGGAGTGAATCGGGGGGAACACTGGGAGACAGAAGAGGGAAGAAGAGTTGAAAAAATAAGGAAAAAAACTCTCCTTTTTTAATCGCAATTCACAAAATTCCAAAAAATATTTCACCAAATTGTTTCACTTTTTCCACCGATGTCAGAGTAACCGCTATAAATGAACGGATGGAGGAAAAAAAAAAAAAAAAAGAACGAGAGGGCTTCAGCAGGCTCACTGCGAGCACATCTGGGGCTCAGTCAGCAGCCGGCCCGGTGACAAGGAACACAGCGCAGAGGTCATTTTAAAGCGGCTCTGACAAGGACTCACATCTTGGGGAGGGGAGGTTGGGGGGGGGGATCTGACGCACAGCAGGTGGCGACCGGAGGAAGGTGAAGCGTCGCAGGAGCCTAATAAGAGTCGGATGCGCTCTGATGCGTCTGCACGTTTGACGCGGGAGCTCCGGATTGAGTCGGCGTGCAGACGTCAGGCTCAGGGGGGGATGAGAAGGTTCCCGCAAAACAAAGAGAAGTGCGCCCACAAGTGCCTCTCTCAGGCCTCATGTGGGGGCCTCTGGAGGTGGAGAGCGGAACTACACGTGGCTGACTTTTTACCCAGAGCCCATTTGCCGGTACGGTGAGTTGTTCTGTAAACGTTTCAGGCCGTGATTCAGGTCAGCTGGTCGTCACCGCCCACTAATCCGCTGAGTTTTTAATTCAGAGCCTTGGTCTCGGACTCAGAGGCCCGTCATAAAGTTCCGGACCGCGTGCTCCTGTGACGAAGACGTGTAAAAAAACAAAAAAACAAAAGAAAGCTGTTTGATGTCGGCAGATGTGTGACGCCGCTGAGCTTTTTTTTCCCCCCCAGCTTGCTGAGGCAGGCAGAGGTTACAGGAACAGCGGTGACGCCGACGCCAGGCTGCTCAGGATTCTCCCCCTCACGCTTCCACCGGCACGGCCGGCGGCGCCGACGACAGGTTATTAACCACGCGGGGAGACGAGGACTCAGCTTATCTGCCAAAAGGACGGTGCGACTTATTTGCTCCGACGATTCCACGTTTCCAACTCTGAGCAAACATTTGGGTTTCTCAGAGAGAGGGAGAGGAAATAAAGAGACGTGATGTCACAGCTGAAAGACGACGGTGAAACATCTCAATCAATTATCGGCAGAGGGAGGTTGGAAAATAGGCTAGCGGGACTGGAACCGAGCGCTGTTTGGACTAAAATAGGACGAGGCAGTAAGAATTTGTGTCAGTAACACAGTCAGTCAGGAGCAACGCTGTCGGAGCCTAATTCTGGACCGTGTTCACACACACACACACACACACACACACACACACACACACACACACACACACACACACACACACACACACACAGATCAACTCTGTGGAACAGCCCAGCATCATCTGCACAATCATTTTCACACGAGGATAACGGGGGAGATTGCGACTGAACTGCTTTGCTGGACATCAACTGGCGGGTGTGAAGTCTTAAGCAGACCAAGGCCTTCAAATCCTGTTGGCTCCACACACCGAGCGACTGCCAAATAACACAACGGCGTGTTAATGAATTTTCATTCAAACTCTCTCCGGCGAGAGCAACGACGTCCGACGACAGCGTGCAAAAAAGACCCAGGAAGGTCCACAGCTGGCAGCAGACGCGCTGGAAGATGTTTCCAAGGAGATGTGGAGCCTGGAGGCTTCCACCACTATGCAGACAGGAATTAGTTCCACTCTCAGTCCTCCCGTTGGTTCCACATGTCCCGAGTGGAAATGATAGCTTATAACTTCCAGCGCTGGCAGCTTTGAGCTTCTTCTTCTTCTTCTTCTTTTTTTTCTTCTTTTTCCCCTCCAATGTCTGGGCCGAGAACAACTGAAACAACAAATGTCACGCGACCAAAAGTCTCCCGAGGCTAATTTCTGCTCGTCCTTGAGGGTTGCATTCAAGGAAGACGGTGAGGCTAAACATGAATAACGCACACACGCACGGAAAAAAAAAAAAGAAAATCCCGATGCAGTTCCACGATATTGCATCAGTCAATCACCGTTTGGAAATTTCATTTTACTGTTTGCAATGATATATAACCATCCAATACCCCCCCCCCACCACCTCTTCCTCGCATATCAGTGTAAAATACAGGAAGAGCAGACATTAACATCCGAGATAAGAGCCATAAAACAAAGTGGCCGGTCGCCTGCGAGGCTTCAATAATGGCTGACGATGCATAATTCATCAGGATCATCTGCAAATAAACAGTGGCAGATGTGGATACATTATTTAAGGGCAAGTCACCGGCTATCAGGCATGTGTCCATCTTCCACGGCCCGCGCACGTGCGTCTCTCTCGCTCACTGTGTGTGTGTGTGTGTGTGTGTGTGTGTGTGTTTGCGTGCGACTACACCAACACATATGGCTGACAGACTGGTCAATCGATCAGAGCAGTCGCACCAACATCAGACTCCATCATCAGCACCGGAGCAACCCAGCAACCCCCCCCCCCCCCCCCTCCCCACCATCACCAGTCACATACACAAAATCCAGGCTAACATTTACATTCAAAGTTTCAATCTTCTGGAACCCCTGGAACCCCTCCCCACTCAAGAGCATCAGCACCGGGCTGCACGTTCCAGGCGAAAACGAACTCAAAAGGCAAGGAGAGCAAGATTCCATTTCCTACAGCTCGGCGAGCTGCTGATCCATCACTGCCTGCTTAAAAAACCCCAACAAGCAACTTTCACTTTCTGTGCTGTGAGCAAAACAAAAAAAAACAGATTTTTTAAAAAAATACTCTCTGCTCCTGTAAGAGAGCTGCAAACCAGACCCTCCCACCACCCACTCTTTTTTTTTCTTTTTCTTTTTTTTTTTAAATGTAGAAACTAATAGGTGACTGCTGCTCATCCGAACCCATTGACATGTTTGAGAGGCTTATTAGCTTTAAATGTGAGCATCGGCACCAGGTAGCCCGGAATAGGTCATTCACACGAGGCTTTAATAGACCCTCAAGTGCGTTAAAGGACCATGTGGCTCATTCTTCCCATTGAGCGGCGCGTGCGTAAACGCGTGCCGGAGTGTGCGCGTTTTGTAATTTTAAAGGATGTTTTTTTTTCTTCCATTAGTGCCATTAGTGCCTAAAAATCCGTCCTTAACACCCCCCCCCCCACCACCACACACACACACACACACACACACACACACACACACACACACACACACACACACACACCACCGCCCCCCTTTTGTGTGCGCGTGCTACAGAGAGAGCGCGAGAGCGCGAGAGAGAGAGGTAGAGTGCGCGTGCGTGTGTGTGTTTTCTCCTGTCAGCGGACCTCGCCGTGTTCCATGTGAGGAAGGAGGGGAAACGGGACACGCAACTACTCGGAGCCGCTGCTTCACTGACGCGGTGGAGGAAGAAGAAGAAGAAGAAGAAGGAAAAAAAAAAAAAAACACACCACTGAAAACTAAAACTAAAAACACGCGCGGAAGCACAGCAGCAGCAGCAGCAGCAGCTGGGTGCGACACAAACGAGAATGAAATATTACATTTAAAAAAAACCTGTAAATTTCTCATGAAATGAAGGAAGAGAAAGCGCATCATCTCTGACCTGCTGCCAGTTCTCCTCCAGGGAAGGCATCGCAGAGAAATAACCGGTATCGTGGACGAGTTGGAGTTCCTGGAAGATACTGTAATTCGCCAACACATCCATGCTTGGAGCGCAGCAAAATAAGAAGGAAAAAAAAACAGGAAAAGTCAGCACAGAAGTCCGGAATCCAAGAGACTTTAAAAAAAAGCGCACTTCTTCTCCTCTTTCCACTTAGACTAGTTAAAGAGAAATTAAAAAAAAAAAGCCCAAAGTGTTCGGGGTTGGGGGGGGATTAATCCCAGCTGGTGTTGATCATCAGCGCACCTGGATGCGTTAATTTAAAAAAAAAAACAAAAAACAAAAACAAACGTGGGAAGGGGGAAAAAAGGGGGAAACGGCAAAGAAAAAGTGTTGATAATTTGAATGTGTGCGACTGCAAAGCCCCGCTCCGCTCCTCTCCGCTCGCTCTGTCACGCCTCTCGCTCCTCGGCTCCGTGCTGGGGGGTGCCAGATCTATTTCCGCATTGCCAGTCGCCCCTCCGTGAGCGCGCTGCCAGGTTGCCAGGTTTGCTCCTCCAGCAGCAGCGAGACTGGAGCCCCCGCTCGCAAACCAGGCGGCCGGCACGAGAGGGGCGGGAGTCCGGCGGCGGCAGCGGCGGCGGGGGGGCGGAGCCACCTGCCAATCAATTTCATGCGTGACCTAATAAGGCAAATGGGGCTGATGATGTCACTGACGTCCAATTAAGGAGGCGCCAAGAGCGGCGGAGTGGGCGGAGCTTCAAGGAGGAAGGACGAGCCCCATTGGCCGCGCGGCTCTGTCAGTCCGGCCCCTACATGGCAGTGAGGGAGTGAGTTATTTTTAGAGGCCTATAAAGCCGCCTGCAACATTCCTCTCCGAGTCAGTGCAGGCTGTGCGGCCGAGGAGGAGAGAAACCGCGAGCTGCTGCGGCTGGGAAACACTGAGTCGAACGCAGCTGCGTGTCTCGAAAGAGCGGCAGAAGCCGCAGTGGCGGTGGCGAGGACCGACATTCGGCTCCGGGGAGCCGGAGGACCGGTGGTGGTGGTGGTGGAGGAGGAGAAGGAGGAGTAGGAGGAGTAGGGCCACATGGTCCTCCCACCTGTTCGGTTTCCAAGAGATCATCCTGCCCACTTCCCGTGCACTCCTGCCTGGAACGCGGTCTCTTCTTAATACATGAATATTGGCTTGGGCAGCTATAGAGGCTCCTCCTCGTCAGAGCCAAGAGTTAATCAGTCTTGCGTGCTTCAAAATCAAAAGACACGGCAGCACGTCCAGAACCTCGTTTTTTTTTTTTTTTCTTCCTTCTTTTTTCGCTCCAGGAATGTCCAGCAGTGTTTTTGATCCAATTTCCAAAAACTTATGAAAGTGATGAGGACTGCCAAGGAAGTTAAACACCCCCATGTGCCTGACAGTTGACACTGGAAATAAGTTTTGGTCGTCTATTCAAAATATGGCGCCGTGAAAAGAACAGAAAGATCTACCGAGGCTGAAAATTCACAGTTTTAAAAATAAGTATGTTGACTTTTTTATTGTGCAAAATTGTTGACTTTATTAATGTTTCCTCTCTGTATCTTGTCCAGTCGATCTTTATTACTTTCTTTTGCTGGACTGGAAGTAAATTTCACTACTTGAAAACCACAGCTCTTAAAATAAGCCCCAAAGGTACCAATGCATCACCCAGAGTAGTGTCTTAAAGTCTAATAAAACTGCACTTTCAGCAACAATGTAAAGAGAGAGAGAGAGAGAGAGAGAGAATGAAATCACTGCAGTTCAGGGGTTAAAACTGGATTCTTGGTTTAAAAGCACATCTTTATTTTTGCATTCACTTTGTTCCATTGATGAATTTTTGGACAAACACTGCCAATTGGCCAATTTTTTAAAATCTTTTTCTTCCTAAACGCAAATATTGCGCCTCAGGAAAAGTCAACTTTTCAATAATTTTCAACATTTTTTCCAATCGTTCGCACCTCAAACGGCTCATCACAGTGGCGCGCGACGTGTACATCACGGCAGTCTCCCCACAGCATCAACAACAATGGCTGACAAGCTCATTATCTGTGTCTGTCAGCGCCGAGTGCTGTTTGACAATCAAGACGCAGAAAATCAAGACAATCATCTGAAAAACACAACTTGTGGAAAGGTGTCGCACACAAGTTCGGCTTGTTTGGTTCGCTGGTGCTCTGCCGGTTCATGCGAATGTACGCAAAAGAGACTCCAGCTATCCAACAGACATCCGACAAAACATTAGTCGCTAAAAGTTCGGGGTACTGGTCTTTGGAATAATCTTCTTTGTGTACCCAAAATGCCTGAAAATGAAAACTTCGATGAATAAAATGCCCCTAAAATTTTTGTCAGTAGTGCAGTATAGCATAGTTTCAAATTTTTCATTAGAAGCCCCTCAGATTGAATATTTTATTGCAACAAATTTGTACGGCAGCTGGTGGGACGAGTGTCCGCCCAAGGATTTGACATCCATTTCATATTTTTGTGTTCTTCACACCCATTAGCAGCCATAAGAATACTGTTTTCTGGAGGTCTAAGTAACCATGTTAGGCTCCTCCATGATGAAAGATAATGATCTGAAAATGAGCTAAATGGGGGACCTTTAATTATCATGCGTGTGTGTGTGTGTGTGTGTGTGTGTGTGTGTGTGTGTGTGTGTGTGTGTGTGTGTGTGTGTGTGTGTGGTTTTTTTTAGGGGTGAGGGATGAATATCAGCCAGGGTTTTTATTTTCAGTGGCAGGCTGAGCCCTGAGGATGGACAGGCATGGCGGTTCCTCTGTTTGCTGCGTTACAAAGAGCCATAAACCCTTTTAAAGGATCAGATGTCAGATTATTGGAGCCTGTAGCATCTCTGCCGCTCACTGGATCACACTTTCTTTTTTGTCTCTGTCTCCGTTTCCTGATATATGGCTATTTTCCATTAGCCTCCCCCGCTTCCTTAACATAACTTTTTTTTCTCCCCCCTCTCTGTTGTGCTCCTGCCCCCCCCCCCCCCCCCCCCCCCCCCCAGACCTGACGTTTCTCCCCTGTCCTCCTGATTCGTGCAGTTAGGTAATCAGTAACTCTGGGCTCTCTCTGTAATTAATTTTTCCGAGGCCCGCCCCCACCTGTGAACCTATTAGTGTGACTGACACAAACCGCGGTACACATCCAGCCTCTCTGACAAATTACATTAATTGGATTAATGAGGATGCAATAAATAAAGGTCAAAATGTGAAAGCCAAATGTGACGTCCCAAACAACACCGGTCTAAATTTGGCCAAAACACAAAGAGCGACGCCGCCTGGTGCAGTTGGCCTATAGCTGCTGTCAGCGATATTGACACTAAAAATGAAAATGGTAGCAGATAGAACGCTTCTTTAGATAGTGACAATGTAGAAAAAAATAAAAGATATTTTTTTATAAAATTGAAGGGAATCCTCTGCAGTGTGAAACTATTAAAACATTAGACGTATAAAATAAGATAACAATAAAAAAAGAACCATCCACACATACTGACGCTGCAGATGTAGCATAAAATATGAAATTAAATTAAAAAAAAAAAACTAAATGAAGCACACCGCTTAAGGCACCCACTTAAAATAATGGCCTGAGTCATTTTTTTTTTTTAAGTGTTTCAGAAAACACAAAAGCTGAACTAAGTGATCATGAGAAGATGATGTGGGCAAACACATGTTCTGGTTAAAAAAGGCCATTGTTTTAGACGTTGATTCTTGCAGTTTCTTGAAATCATTTAAAAGGTTTCCCACAGTTGTTGGATTTACTTCACATTTTCATCTGGGATGCAGAAAGATTTTGTAAAGAAGGTAAAAGTTGACTGGACAAACTTTCTGCCCATCATTCAAATGAGACAATAAGGGTTTTTCTACAGTCGCCTGAGCCGGTTCGCAACACCTTGAGGCTTCCTGTTAAAGTAAAGGGAGCACGATAGTAGCTGAGCACCGCTAGTGCGCTGTGAATTCTCGCGAAAATTTTGTCAGGAATAGAACAGAAAGAATGGATTTCACTAAGAGAAGCGGAAACCAACAAAAGTGCCATCTAGTTCTAATAAAACTGGCTCTACAGCAGCAGCCATGCTAATCTCATTAGCAGCAGCCAGGCTCGCACTCACTTCCTGTGTTTCTTCTTAGTCTTCTTCATTGTTAAGAGCCTAATGTTGCTGTTAGCTTCTTTCTTTCATCACAAGTAAACCTCAAACCACTCAGGAGATATTAATTGATTACATAATAAAACAGTGAGAACGGCTCAAGCCGGAGCTTTTAAAGACGGACGACGGTGCTTTTAGACAGGAATTCAGTTGCTCTGCAACGCCGAGGAGGCTGGCCTGATGTGATAAAGTGCTTGTCGGGATGTTTCAGCCCGGCAAACAACTCACGCAGAGCACGAGATGAGATCAGCCCATCTGGAAGTGAATTCAGTTTACAGATATGATCCTGGTCTGTCCATCCACCTTGCGCTTGTCTCTTATGTAACAGCCGCGTGACGTAAAGCAGAGGCTTGCGCGACTTAATCGAGCCAACACTTGCTTTTGTGTCGTTGTGTGCCTCTTCTCACCGCGTGTCTCGTACACCCCCACCCCCCCCCACCCCTTACCTCGCCCCCTCGCCCCCCCGGGGGATGCACTGCTGGTCTCTGAGGACAGTGAGGGGCCAGATGGCTTCTACATCGACTGTTCCAGGACATTTTCCCCCATTGATTTTTACAGCTTAGTCTGCCACTGGAGAAACAGGGGGAAGAAGAAGAAGAAGAAGAAGGCAGCGACAAGGAGGGGAGCAGGAGTGAGATGGATAAAGTGTGTGTGTGTGTGTGTGTGTGTGTGTGTGTGTGTGTGTGTGTGTGTGCGTGGATGTGTGCGCGTGTGTTGTGGGGGTTGCAGAAGTATGGATCAATACTGCCTCTGATTGCCTTTAAGGAGCTCTTAACACACTAGTCATGTTTCCATTAGAGGTGGGGAGAGAGATTTTTTTTGGGAGAAAAAAAAAAAACTTTTAAAATCCCCGGAATAATAAAATATATGTGGGGTGATAAACACTGTCAGAGGATGGCGCTGTGGGCAGGTCGCAGATTAAAAACGACTCATCAGTCGCACAAGCTCCCTGAACAAGCTATGGAAGGAGGCGAGGATTCATGTTGCACAGTCTGAAGGTTTTCAGGGATGCAACAGTAAAAAGTCCCTGGTTTAAAGTTGGTTTTGATGACATCGGTGTGTTAGCTGCAGTCTCTTGTTGTCACTGAATGAAGGCGCCCTGCTGGTATTATCTGCACAGCTGGGTGGTGTTTGAGGAGAAAAATCTTTGCATTTTTTTGTGATGACGTGTGGTTATTTTATTGTTCAAGATTGATAAATCTTGCGGCCCCTGCATTTTTTGTCTTTCTTTTGCACGTTAGCGAGTTAGCCCGGCTGAGCAAGTCAAGTATCAACGGACAACAGGCAGACACTGGCCAACCTACTTTGAATCTACAATTTACTGTGGTTGAAATAAAATAAAAGACACACCATTTCAATTCAGCATCGCATCGATGACAGCAAAGATACCAAACTAATGACCAGCTAACAAATTACAACTGCGAAAACACAGACGTAGCCGACTGTGTCATCATTAGCTTTGAGCGGCGCCTCCTCTGGTCATTTGTTGTGCACTGACACAGAGTTGGCAACAGGAAGGGGAGTTCCTGAAGGGGGGGAGGGACGGAGGGAGGGAGGGAGGAAGAGAAGCGGCCAATAAAGGAGCAGCATGAGGATAAAACACATACAGGGGGCGCTGTGATGCTGTTAAGTTCTACTTGGAGCAAAAATGCACATCTCCCAAAATCCAACAGGTCAAATATTGCCTTATAAAACCTTCACACAAGTTTCAGCCACATCCTTTCATTCGTCCTCCTCCCTGCTCATTGTCTTTGCACACCTTCCTTCCCCTCTTCCTGCCACCCTCCTCCACCTTTTTTTCAACAGTTGCTCTTCACCTCTTCCAGGTCCTGTTACCCTACTTCCTGTTTTCAACAGTCCTCCCCCTCTTCCTTCACACCACATCCTCTTGTCCCTGCCATCGCTCCTTCCCCTCCTCTATCCTTCCCTCAGCTCCTATTATTCACCGCCACCCTCATCCTATTATCAGCCCTGCTCCTCCTCCTCCTCCTCCTCCTCCTCCCTCTGCTTCTTTCTCACTACCCATTCTGCCTCTCGTTCCCTCACCCGTCCTACTCCTCCTGCTTGTTCCGCTACTACACATCCTCCCTGCGCTCGCTACAAGCCCTCCTCCACATTACAAGCCCTTCCACTCCGTCTCGCTCTCCTACTAATAGACCTACTCGCGATGTTACTTCTCCTTCGCGCCGTCCAAAGACTGCCCCGCACCCTCTCCAAGTACATCCTGTCCTCCCCCACCTTCTTCTAATTCTCCTGCAGCCACTCCGCCACACTGCTCATCCTACGTGCCTATTTTTGTTTAACTTTACCCTTGACTCCCTGTTTTCCATCTTAAGTTTAAGTGTCTTTTTTTCTTGCCTCACGAGTGAAGATCACGAGGAAGGGCAGAACGACAGAAGTAGATTAAAACAGGCACAAAGAGGATTGGGAGGAAAAAATGGGAGAAAGTGGAGGCAGGAAGAGGAAATTTCACATGATTATGGGTCTCCAGTTTACGATGAAAACCACTAAAACCACCGCAAGAGGAGGACACATAAAAGCCTGCGTTTTATGCCCGTGCGCACATACATAAACACAAATGAGAGCGTTGCTGTCCGGCTCGGCTGACCCTGAGCATTGTAATCTTATTATTGTGTGAGAGGAGGAATGGGTAGAGGAAGAGGAGGGGAGAGTAAACACAGTCGTTTCATCATTAGATTAGGGCTGGAACTTTGCTAGCGCTGTGATGGAAATGGGAAAGTTGCGCTCCAATTATGTCAGGATGTGATCTTTTCAGTGTCACGTATCACGGTGGAGTGTGAGCGAGAGGTCGCCGAGCACGCTGCAAGTGAACATTTTGCAAAACTGTTTGGATTCACGTGACAAATCCATCTTTTTAAGAGCTTTTATAAAGCAAATGGAAAGAAGGGGACAAAACTTGGAGGGCAACATTTTTGATCACAAGAAGCGGCTTTGACCACATGTTGCTACCTGTAGCCAGCTGCTAATTAGTCAGAAGTGCAGCCAAAAAAAAAGAGAGTCTTATTTGGAAAAAAACCTGAGTGCCACTTTTATCTTGTTTTAAAGTGAAAAATATTCCATCACTGTAAAATTCAGGCTAATCTTTAGCGGTAGCTAGGTTTGCAGTCACTTTTTGTTTGTATCGTTTGTATTTTCTGTTTATACCTACAGATATTTTATTTTTGTCTATATCTTTAGTTACAATAATTCTCTTTTTTTTGCACTGTACAGTTTTTTTTTTGCTGCTGTAATTATGCAAATTTCCCCACCGTGGGATCAATAAAGGTCTTCTTCTTCTTCTTCTTCTTCTTCTTCTTCTTCTTCTATTGCTCTTCAGCTGTTTCCGGGTTTCGTCGCAACTAAAAGGAAGAAGATAAATGCTTTTCTATTGGTCTGGCGGATTACCAAGATTTCAGTGCTGAGGTGTGACTGATCCAGAAAGGAGAGGTGGCATAACTGACAGCAGGGGGAGAGGTCACGAGGTGACAGTGTTCCACAAGTTCTCCAAAAACATGACCAAGCTTCCAGATGCAATTCACAAATTTGCTCTAATCCTGTTTTTTGGGAACTAAGCCGCTCTGGTTAGTCAGAGGAAGGTGTAGTCTGGAACCTCCCGTCTAAGTTTGTGGCCGCCGTCTGCTACAGCGTCTGTGCGCAGCGTCTGTGCACGGCACTCTCGCACCCATCCGAAGATCCTCCTCCAGCGGGCTGCTGCAGAGAAACATGGAGCTGCATTTGCAATCCTCACACTCGGTGATCATTATTTCTTAAAAGACAGCAGTTGGGCCAAAGGCTGTTTGGAATCACGCGAGAGGCTGGCTGAGGAGATCTGAGGCGTTTGGCGGTTTTTGTAGTCGGCGCGGTGGCAGGTTGAGAATATTTCACGCGGTAAGGAAAGCGCTCCAGCTGGGGGGACGTGCAGAGATGTTCGCCCGTTTGAATTTGCCTCCCGACAATCAAAAAGCGGGCGTGCTTTACATGACAAACACGCGACACAGAGAGCGCGGTTACAATCCAGGAAATCGTCCCGCCACAGCGTTTCGTCTCGCTAATTTAGGCCGCCGGAGGGATGAGGGTGGGGAGCTAAATTCAGATGAGAGCCAGAGTTGAAGTGTTTCATGTGAGGTGAGCTGCGGGTGTAGGTTTGCCGAGACAACCTGAAAGGGGGAAAAACACATCACAGTGCTTCACCCAGCCGTCAGCTCGCCTGCCATTAAATCAAGATGTATTTGTCGAAGCATAAGGTCAACAATCCTTCAGCCAAGCGCGTCTTTGTGATCTTATCCACATAGTGGCATTGGCGTCAAATAAATGGGTTTTCAGCATCAAGCCATCATAAATGCTCCAATCGAAGACAGAATACATTGCTGTGATAAATTTGATTTTTTTTTTTTACCAGATTGAAACTTTAATCGCACTTTGGCTCGCTCACAACGTCTAATGCAAATGTTTTTTGAATGAACCTCAAGCAGCGAGGATTCCTTTTCCGGCAAAAGCTACAGTTAGGAAAGTTAGGTTATTCTTTTTTCCAACTCTGAGATAAGGCTATGATTTCAGAATGGGAATACTCACCCATAAGAGTTTAAATCCACGCGGACACAAAGATGCGGCATGGCGGCGGCTGCTTCTTCGAGTAAGGGGCAAACACGGACGAGAGAGTGACACTGAAACTGTAGCCGGTGGCTTTTAACTCCCGAGTGTGAAGAAAAGCAGCGCGACGGCAAGTGGAGGCCTCGTCCACTTGGAGAGAAGTTTAGTAGTGGCTGCGAAAGTGTTTCACCCAGACAGAACCAGCGGTTTGGGAACCTGAATATGCTCATTTTCAAAAGTGGCTCCCGGGCTGATCTGATCTCTAAACGCCACCCTTGTATGTCTGTGTCTGGGAGCCATATAGATCTTTTCTGAAACACCTCTCTCTTAACCTGCAAGCGCTAACCTCAGAAAAACAACGACAACAACAATGTTGGACTAAAGTGCGTATTTGTTCGGAGTTCAACTTCTCTGTTGGTCTGCACCAACAGTACATCTACGTTTTTGTCTGCTTTCAAATTGATGTTCACCACCATCTCCTACTGTTTCTCCTTCTTCTCCTTTCTTGGTGTATTTCCATGGGAGTGCTACAGCGCCACTTACAGGCCTGGCATGCATACTACAGCCATTTCAGTGGCTTAGTGTGAACAAACACCCTTCTTGACGATATTTTTTAATGCAAAAATGTATTTTGAAATGAAAAATAAACCCATCATTTTATAGTGGAGACAATTTCTGCATTTATATGGCCTCGACTATCACGGTTATGATCCTCATCTGAGTTTTTGATCATGTTTGGGATCTGGTGTTTTTCACGCGCGCACACACACACAGAAATCTGGTCATTAATGGCCCCACATGGCTGATGAATGCTATCTCAGTTTATGATTACAATGTCTTATTTGCACAGGTGTCTGTGAAGAAGCAAAACGCTGCAATAAAGCCGAGAAAAACAAGACCACTGTGGTTTATTGTGGGTTTTAGCACCATAAAACTGTACATATTGAGTTGCCAATATGGCTTACTGGCCTCCCTCTGAGCTACAAGAAGATGGAGCATCAACATATATTAAGCATGTGTCACCACTATATTAACAACATATGTATATACATATATATGTATGTATGTACAGTACACACATATATAGAGACTTAACCTGTATAGATGGCATCTGTCAATATGCCATTTACACAATATACTCTTTATATGGCATAAGTTGTATTACATCCATCCATCCATCCATCATTTTTCTGTAGCTGCTTCCTCCTGCACTCCTGCAGGGGTCAGCTGCAGCCTTGAGTTATATATAGGTCTTGTCCTCATTACTCAATTCATTATGTTCACATACACACACACACACACACACACACACGTTAGACAAAACAAACAAACAGAAAACCCAGATCATAGCAGATATTATGGCTCCTAAAGTCGGTGTAAAACACTGTCTGCCAAATTTCCAAACTCGCTCTGTTAGCTATGACAGCAAACAAGGCAAAGGTCACAGCTGAAGTGGGAATAAACCTGAAAAAGTTCAAATATAAAAGCCCAAAGAAGCGATGGGAGCGATATTCTGGTGCCTGAACTCACCACTCCAGAGAGCAAGAGTCCTTCTCCTGACAAGACCGGAGTCCACGCGAGCCCGAGTGGAGGCGGTCAGCGGAGCACGCCACCTCTCTGTGCTTCCCCGACCCTGACAGGAGGAGGTGACACGGATGCCGTGTTGTGCTGCGGCGAGTCACAGCTGGATGACTGAACCGCACATCAGGCACGGGGCACAAAATCTCTGTCTGACCAAGAGAAAACAGAGGTGAGAGCGCAAGCTGTGAGCCGTGAGCCGTCGCGACGCCCAGAAATAACACGAATAACCTGCACAGCAACAGCCGCGGGGAAAAAACACAGAGGTAGAGTTTGACACTAAAAACGCTTTAACTTTTACTGAACTTGAGCCGTTCGACTTTAAAAAGTTGAAAGTCAGATTGTTAGATCATATTCTGTTAGTGAGATTTTGGTCCACTTTTTAAATGAAAAACACAAACAGGACCTTTGCAGTGCGCTGATGCCTCAGCTGGCTTGCTAGTTTTTAGCTACACAGCTAAAGAATACAACAGTGTGCTAACAATTAAGCCACACAGCATTTTGGCACAATGTAATACCCCCAAAAACCTGTTGCTTGCAGCCAATGAGGACAGCATGTATTTAATTGCATGGAGGTAGATCTCTACACCACACCTGGTCAGTCGGTTTCAATAGTGTGGTGAGATGGGAAGACGAATCAGAAGTGGGAGAGTTAGCTATGAAATGTTTCAGTCGATCGCAAGATTTATTTTTTTCACAAGGGGTGAAAATGCAAAAAGCCAGAGAAGAAATTGGTCTCCATCTATAGTTTACTGTCAGAGGGAACGGAGTTGGATCATTTTCACCACATCTTTAAAAGTAACCCATCTTATGTAGCATTAGTTTATTGTTTACTGTTCACTGATTCTGTAACATTCAACTTAGTTTGCTACTTTATGTTGCTGGAACTCAGCAAACCTCAATAAAACTCAATAACCTTTGAGTTTTATGCAGTGCATAACTCTGATCAGGCCCTATTTGGAGGGGGAAAAAAGTTGAACGCTTATTTATTCTGGAAATGCACCAAATGTCAATGAAAGTCTTGTTTGCAATTTTTTGGTTTGCATTCCAAGATTCTTATAAAATTGTGCCGTAAAACAGAAACTCACCTGGGCCTAAAGTCAAACTTTGAGGCTCCAAAGAAAAAAATCCTCTGTAGATTTTAAGTCCCTTGCTAATGAAACACTTTCCTTCCTCTGGGCTGCGACGGCTCTCCAGCTTCAACTCTCTGCATCATCGGAATCATGTGACTGCAAACAAGCCATTGTCTGTGAATTTGGTAGTTTAAAATGAATTTTTTTTTAATGAGCAATCAATCTGAACATAACAACCACCGGACTGATATATGGTAATATTTAAACATAAAATGCTGTATTCAGTTACATCTGTTCAGTTAATTATCTCGTCTCTTTGATGCCGCTGCTCTGCTCCTTGACAAAGACGTGTTTCCACTTCCAAACACACGGCAACATCTGCCTTGCCGCCATTAAACAGGATATATTTTCCCGCCTCCACCTGCTAAACATGTAGCTGCGCTAGCTCCAGCTGTTCCCCCTCCTCCTCCTCCCACGTCTGCCATATTTTTAATAATGGAAAAGAAAAGGCAATATATCCTCGAGCTGAGGGAGCGATACGGGGTTAAGCGTATTCAGCCGCTAATTGAGCTTTGTGTTTTGTTTTTTTTAATAAAGAAAAAAAAAAAAAAAACCATACACCCGCAGGTCTGTGTATGTCTGCATGTGCAAATAGTCGGGTGATACGGGAGCGTTCAGCGCCGCGCGAGCTCCTTTGGTGCTTTGGTGTGTGTGCATTTGATATTACAGCCGTCTGTTTATTTTTTACATAAGAAAGCAATTTTTGCCAGTTTAAAAGCTACATTGCTTGGAAAAGCAATCAAAAAGCAATGCGCAGGTAATTGGGCTATTGTTTTTTTTTTCTTCAAAACTTGAACTAAGTTTATTTAAATTTCAAATACAATGCAATAATTACACAACCACTGCTTTTCATAACAATCTGTAAGTGAGCTCAGCCTGAAATGCGAAATTTCTGCACTTTTTTTTTTTTCAAGAAAGTGTGTGTCCAACCCCGCACATCTGCAGATCAGCCCTTTGTGATGTCACATGAAGGGGCACCAATAGCTCACTGTTGCCTCACACAGGCTGTTAAAAACATCACAGCGCAAGTGTGTATGCGCTTGGTGAAACACGGAGCAACGCTCAGTGAAATTTGAATGTCCACGTGTTTCCTTCCTCCCAGACATATTTTTTGAAAGCAGTCTCTGGACAATGGGAAATGTTTCTTTTGACACTGTGGAGGCAAGAGCAGGAAATACTGTGGTTTGAACAAGTCAAAATTTGTTGTCATTTCACCCCTTTCATAGGCTCAAAATTAAGTAATTGAAATGACAGAATTCAAACTTTATTTCTTTTGCTGGCTCCACTTTTCCCAAAAAAATTGAGCAAGCTGGAAAGGGCACAGATTCTTCATTGAAACTACGCCCATCTTGACTTTTTGCATTTCGGAGGGCTAAAAGACGTATGAATTAATTGGATAATTAACTGTGCCATGGCGCTCCGTTGAAGGTGAGATGAAATTAGCTCTTTGTGATGTCACAAAGGGCACTGCCCTCTCTCCCTAGTCAGCGGACACCTTGAGCAAGGCATTGGCTCCTCCCTCTTGAGGCCGCCTTCTTTTGGTCCCCCTCGAAACACATAGAAGGACCAGCATGAGCAGGATGGCAAAAGTTTTAGCAGGAAGCCGCAAACAGAGGGCTAAATACTCTGTTTTCTGAAGATTTATAGAGTTCTCTTTGGGTCATTAATGCTGTGAGCCTGTTTCGCTCTGCTGGATGTAATACAAAGATATGAAAATGAGCATAACATGGGACCTTTAAAAGAAAAACTTTTAAAAACCTGTTATTGTACCCTGGTTATTTAAGGCTTAAATTGCGGGTATTAAAATTTGTGGCTCCGGTTGATAGCCTCCGTGTGGGCCGTTAGCTAGCTCGCGGCTTCACCTAAAGGGAATCCTGGGAAACAATAAGGGAGGGGGTGTGGGAAACGGAGAAGCCCGGCGACGGAGCGGTGGGCGGATGTTTGAGGAGCCCGTCGAGACGCCGTCGTTCTTTATGAAGCCGTAAAAAGGCAGAAAGGGAGCCGCCGCATCTCCCGCCATCCTC
Organism: Nelusetta ayraudi; assembly: GCF_046127955.1. Lineage (NCBI taxonomy): Eukaryota > Metazoa > Chordata > Actinopteri > Tetraodontiformes > Monacanthidae > Nelusetta > Nelusetta ayraudi. Next base: position 5,123,703 of record NW_027466081.1, on the reverse strand, counting down.
TCATCGCGGTGACCTTCGTTTGATGGGCGGCATTCGTCACCCGCTCTTTAGAGAAGGGGTCCGGGTTATGGATGTTTGTACACAGCAGACATATAAATGCATGTATTTACTGCCGCACGCAGCCATCACAGCCTCGTCGTCCCTACACGGGCACCGGCGAGCTGCCGGCGGCGGCGGCAGTGGCAGCGGGATGCGATGATTGACGGGACTGAATAAATCTTCTCATTTGGATATGCTGTGACAGGAATTAATTACCGAGCAATTGTGTCTAACATATTAATTTAGAGAAGATTATACAATGCATTAGCCTGGCACTTATTAAGCGTGGTTATGTACGCCTGCGCTTGTGTATTGAAATCGCACAGGCGGAAAATTCGGTCCAATTTGCCATGCTTGGCTCCCGTTAACACACTGCTGCGTCTCTCAAACCCCTTCTCCTCCTCCTCCTCCTCCCCCCCCCCTCCTCCTCATCCTCCTCCTCCTCCTTCTTCCTCGACTCCATCCCCGTTCAAACTGCTCCAGCATCAAAATGCCTCTCCTTGCCGTCCGTTCCCGTGCCGTATTATCTGGCGGCGCTGGTGCGGAGATGAGAGTGACCTCATCTTTTGGCTTCTTCTCCCGAAAAGCAAATTTTGCGGGGAGAAAAAAAAAAAGGATTTCAGTAGTCGTGGCACGAACATCAATAAGCTGAAATCTGTGATTAATTTCTGCATCGCATTGCAATGAGATAGGCTTTTGATCCATTTCAGCTGGACTGTTCAGACTCCCTCCCTGTTTCCAACTGGTGATTTCCATAACCGGACAGCGTGGTTTTCAGATGGAGGTGTGAAAGTGAGCGTCCACGTCGCAGAAGAAGACCAGGAAGAGGACAACAAGTTGCAAAACAATGCTAAGGAAATTAGCATGGCAGCCACAGCGGGAGGCTTGCCAGGGCAGTGCAGGATTTTCACAATAGATGTGTAACACTCAACAACACTAAAGGATTTTCTTAGTAGATAGTGTCAAAACACAGCATTTCCCACCTTCCTACTACTATTATTACTGGCTTTGGGAAGAGGTCGAACAGTGTATAGCAGCTAGCTCGGGCAACGACTTACAGTTAATGTTGTGCTAACCAAACAAATCGGATTGGTCTGTTTACACGAGTCATCTTCCCACTTTTGAAGTGTCGCTGGTCACCAAACGTGTTTTTGCGTGCTTACTGAAAATGTCAAAGTGATGCAGATGGATGTTGTCAACGTTTTTTTTCATTATTATTAACATTTTTTCTTCATTACTCCTATTTTTTGCCAACACACTCCTCCACTTTGACACTTGGTTCAGCTGCGGCTGTTTCCCACCCTCATTTGTCCGCGGCACAATGTGGTCCGACGTGTCCTTAAAGGCGACAGGGTGCAGCCCGACGTCCCGCTCAGGATTTATTTCCTCCCCTGTGGCCTGAAGCGTTTCACTCCCCAACAATGAAAGCCGCGCCGCCCGACATCTGAGGAAGCGGTTTTGTCGAGCTCTGTTTTTTTATTTTTTTATTTCAAAATTCTAAGCTGACGTTCTGCTGCTTCACTCTTCTTCTTTTTTTTTTTGCTTCCACGTCGACTTCAAAACAAGAGACAAACAAATGAAGGTATAATTGGAGGCTCCGCTCGCAACCAGAGACGACGGCTGCATCACTGAATTGATGAGCTGTTTGCGGGCTGTTACCATGGCAGTGCACCCTACTGGGACCGGGATGAGTGTGTGTGTGTGTGTGTGTGTGTGTGTGTGTGTGTGTGTGTGCGTGCACTCAGTGTTTAGTGTTTGTCAGTTGCCTATTTTGGAACCATAATTCCTGTTTTTTTCCGCAAGCTCTCATCAACGTGCACAACTCTGTGTTTTGTGTGTCACTTCGCTGCATCTACTTGTGTTATCTTTTTTTGCATGAATGCAAATACATGTTTATTTCCCCCCCCCCTCTGTTTCTGCTGGGTGTGTGTGTGTGCTTGTGTGTGTGTGTGTGCGTGCGTCCTCAGTGCGCCACTGGGAAAGCGTGGCGTGTTGCTCTAACAGGCTTGTCCTCCATTAATGGCTCAGCGCCGGGCTTAAACGAGGAGGGAGGGGAAAAGGAGGGACACAAACACCACGCACCATTTTTTTTTTTTTTTTTTTTTTTTGAAATTCTACTTAAGGCTTTAGTGCGGCAGTCGGACTCGACCGCTGCGGAGAGCACTGCAGCAGCAGCAGCAGCAGCAGCAGCAGCAGCAGAAGCAGCAGCTGCGCGGGCTAAGCAGCAGAATTCAAATCTTTTGTTGATCGTAATGAGATTAACAGATAAAAACAGGGATTGGGTTAAAAAAAAAATTCCTTAGCCGCAGAAAATTAAGATTAGCCTTAAACCGAATAGCTGTCAAGGCAAATTAAAGCTCTCGAGCTCGAATAAAGGAAATTATTTTTGCAACATGGCTACTTTCTCCCTGGGAGTTTTACCAAATTATCTGCAGACAGCAGTAATCTCCTTGAGAAATAACTACATTTGTCTTTCTCAATGCGGACCAGATAAACACTGGAGCAAGAAACCGGGGTTAATGGTTTTAAACCCAAGGGACCGCAGTTAGACTTCACTGCTGCCTCTGCAGCAAATATACAAAGAAAAAAGTTCTGAATATTTGTCTTTGAGATACAAATTTCAGAATTTGTAAAAGGAACTATGATCTTTACAGGTTTACTGTCTTTGACCTCCTTCGAACTGGGAGGCACGTGTCCAACTGTTCGACGTTTCAGCATTGATTGCATCACCTGCTGTTGTCTAACAAGATGATTAACCCCAACAGTCCCAATCAAAAGTGTCTGATCCATTGAATCAAATGTTTTGGTTCACTGGCAGTTTGGATTCAAACCCTCCTCTTCACTATGCCGTTCACATTTTGACACCGCAAGACCAAGATGACCAACATTTTTTGGGTTACACTGTTGTTAGCTTTTCATACAATTGATACAGATGAAAAATTAGTACAGCAGATTTTGGTAGGTAATTGTCACATGCAGATGTATGTTCAATTTATCATATAGATGCCTTTATGTAAAAACATATCTATGACGTTGATTTGGCTGTGATCTGATCTCCTTTGCCGAGGGTGTCACAAACAGTCAAGTCCTCCGATTGGTGCGTAGGGTGTCAAGCTAAACCATGTCAGGATGCAGTCAGGAGCAGAGAGAAGCCTCTCCTGCCGTATTTTTGCCCCTCTTGCACTCCGAAAACGCGTCTCAGCTCTGATATCTGGCATCTACGATGCTGCAGCTTCCTGCTTCTATCACAGATAAACCCTGGCAAGCAGCGCCGGCCTCTTCCACTTCCACTGGTCCCTCAGCGCTCGCCGTGGCTAAAGATGATACCGATGGGAGCTTATAAAAACAAACACATTTATAAAAAGCTTCAAAAGTCCAAAAAACTCGCCGTCTTCCAACCCAGGCATAACAAAAAGCCTTTTTCACTCGTCCTGAAATGTTACCCGAAACGCAACCAAACTGACCACATGCGCGCCGTATCTAATTTCTTTCGACAAGACCAACACTTCAGCCAAGCCTCTTATCGTATCCGCACTTCTATCTAAAGATTTCAGAAGTCAGTGCCAACCAGCGAACCCTGAAAAAAAATTCCGATGTTGTCTCCTTCAGGTTTCTGGCAGGCAGTTTGCTGGCAGGTGTGTGTTTTTTCTTCTACTCCGACAGTGTTAACAGATGTTCTCCCTCTTTAAGCTGAAACACGTCCCGGGTTCCCTCCGAACGGAACAAATGAAAGCAGACTTTCAGCCTTTTCATCTGACTGGGTGACACAGAAATTGAGCACGTCTACAAAAAAATAAATAAAAATAAAAAAAACGTGTCCGGCCCGAAACGGCTCCATTCAATGGCTCCTCCCGCGTCTGACTGGAACTCGCTCTGCCTCCCAATCATCCGGAGCGTGGCTGCACTTTAATCCACTCTGTCCATAGCAGTATGTAATATAAGCAGCCGCGGCGTGAAAAAAAAAAAAAAAAAAAAAAAGTAACGCACTCACGCGCGCACGCACGTACACTCACACATGAGGCAGTGCCTCGGGCCACTTTCTGGACTCTATAAATCCCATATTTACAGACAGTGTGGAAGCTGTCAGTCAGACACACAAGGGCCCGAGCTTCACACAGTCGCCCGCGCACTCACACTTCTGTTGTTATGCCTCCCGTGTCTGCGTGTCTGGGTTCCTTTTTGATGAAACGTGAAGCGGCGCGGATTTTTAGAGAGAACTTTTTTTTTTTGAAAATTCGCTTCAAAAACGAGAGAAGAGAAACGGGAAGGCCGACGTTTACGCGAAGCCATGCGGACGCAGGAGAATGGAGAGAGGATTCCAGGAAATGCCGTCAGTTGATTAGATTGTAATTATTCTGTTTGGCCACAGGGGGCGCCGCTCTAGGACCAAGACAAATTGATAAAAAGGGAACGAGCGTAGCTATTGCGTCATACGACAAAGTTGAATTGATGTTGTTGTTTTTCGCAAAACATGTTTCCAAATTCAAAAAGATAAAAAAAAAAAAGGACCTCAAGTGACTGTCCTTGGTTTTCGAATGTGATTTAGAGGCAGTTGTTTTGATTCGCGCTTTTTCCATAAATTTTCTGGAAAGGCACTAATTGTTAAAAAAAAAAATTTGCTAGCGTCAGCCTCAAGGTGATGGAATGAAAGGTTGCTGAAGAGCGTCCACGTTTTATTAAATAATGGAAAACTAATGTTACCAATCTTTTTCCAACAACGTCTCTGTTCACTGTTCACTGAAATCCGCAGAAATGAGAAAAGTCCACCCTTCACTTCTCTCGCTTGCTCCACTTTTTCAGAAGGTGTGAAAAAAAAAAATGTGGAAAAAGGCGTGCAGGAAAAATGGCCTGCGCTGCTTGTCACAAAGGGCACTGGAACCTCCTTGATAGATCTCCGACCTTGTTTTTCTCTCCTTCCAAACACGATGAAGGTCCAACAAAGCATCACTTTCCTGGAGGCTAAATTCTCCTTGAGGCCTATACTGTTTTCTTGCTGGGGAATAAATTGTTTGAGCCTGCTCCACACGAGTCTGATGGAATATAAAGGATTGAAAATGGGAATAACATGGAACCTTTGAGCTTTTTGAGACAATGTTTGGGTTTGATTTGTCGAAAACACTTTGCAGAAGTAACACCATCACTGTGTGTTCAACCGGAACACTGGACTGGCGCACTGCAGCGACTCCGAAGCACTGAGAGCTACCAAACTGAGAGTATCTGCGTTTCATTACAGTTTTTCGCAAAATAAAAGCGATATTTCAAAAATTTCGACAAAGTACAGTTGCGATTTGCAGGTGTTTCCATTGAACGGTGCGAAGCGCATAAGCCGCAACTCTCGTACAAATCTCGTCTCGCAGGACGTAATTACGTTTGCTTTTGATTGTTTACGTTTGTTTGCTGTCAAGAACGGTTGTTTTATTTTTCTCTTTGATTACCTGTAAAAAAAATATTCCTTCTCCTCCTCCGTCCAAACATAAAGTGCGATTTTCACTTGGAGTGAACTGGTCACGTGACCCCCAGTGCGTCACGTCCGGCGACGCGCAAATGCGAAAAAAGTGTTTCCATGACACTTTTGCGATATACCTCTATATCGATTTGTCTGTAAAAAAAACCTTTTAGTGATATTTGAGAGGTTTTTTGAAGTTTAGGTGTTTCCATTACCAGTTTTTTATTGCGATATTTAAGTTTTGCGCAATTCTAGGGGGTAATGGAAACGCAGCTAATGACACTGTGCTGAGCTATCAAGGCATGATTTGAAAGAAGAAACCACAAATGCAAGTAACACTATTGTTGCTAGATCACCCCCCTGTTTAGGTCGTGCACATTTTCACGTGTATAACGATGCAATTAGGAGAAGTATGAGAAGTATTGATTTATAAGAATGGGAAGGGAAATTTTCTCCTCTAATACCCACTCTCTCTTTCTCTCTCTATCTTACTCTCTCTCTCTCTCTCTCTCTCTCTCTCTCACACACACACACACACACACGCACACTTCCCAAAGGTTAATGTTATGCTAATGTGACCTGTATGAAGAGGGGGAAGCGTAACTTCCCAAAAAACTTTCGGCGCACTTGATCACTGCGTTGGCTCTGCGGTGGCTGAGCCAACATTTGCATCCTTCATAAATAACGTCGCAGTGCTAAATAAGCAACAAAAAAAAAAAAAAAAAAAACACACACACACACACACACAGCGAGCGAACAGCCATTAAGGCTCCGAGCCGAGAGGTAATTTGTATTTGACTGAACCGCGGCCCGAAGATCGCGTTTCATACCAGCAGAAATGGTTCATATTTCCGAATCAACTTTTTAACGTGATGTTATTGTTCCGCTGGGCATCCAAGACAGCGGAAAACAACAGTTAAAGCATCTTAACCAAGAGCAGAGTTCAGGCTATCCCTTGTTCTCTATCCTTGGAGGTATTGATTTATCCTGTAGCTCTAATTAACAGCTGCCTCGCTGTTTTGCACCAGAGAATAAAGCAGTAGTGACTCTTGATTTGTGTTTTCTGCCTCCGGGCTGTAGCGCTGTTGAAATTCTTCCTCTCAGCTAACCGCTCTTTTTCTTTTTTTTTTAACACTCTGTTAGCGCATTAATCCACCCTCCCCCAGTCCTTTTTTTTTTTTTTTATCATGTTAATTCAATGTCTGCGCGGCTGCAGGAGATCTATTAATGAGCACAAACACGCATAAAGGCGTTTGTGTCTGAAGTCGACGTGGCTGCGGGATGTGCGAGCGAGGTGTTTACTCTGAGCCCCAATTTGAAAGCGCCGCACGACTGGGGCTTTTTTTTTTTTTTTTTTTTTCGTTATTGGACGAAGAAGCGGAAGAAGAGAGGCAGAACTCCCGCCTCTGCTGGGGAGCGATAGTCCGCCGCTCGCCGGTCCCTGTCAGTCAGCGCGCTTCCTGTTCCGACTGCTCCCAAACTCCTCGCCGAGGCTTTGAAGAGCGTCGGTGAAGAAGCCGTCGGCTCCCGTCATCCGCGGCCCTGCGGTGCGTTTGAGAGCATCCAAAGGCCCAGTCACACCAAGTACACACCTGCCTGTCGGACTGATTTTAAGGTAAACGCCTTGATTAAGCGACTATTCGGACCGACTGCGACACAATTTTTGCATCAGAGGTTTTTACAACTGAGAACTTTCTGCAACAGTGCAAAAAGAACCATAGGAGTCCGCCTCAATCTCCAAACAGCAATGAAGAACTTGTAGCCAATTAGAGGGACTTTTGCCAATTCATACATTTTTGCAGCGTTTGAGGAAGTGGAGGACAAATTACAGTACGTTCCAGTGGTATGACTGGTCGTGTTCACCGCTCATTAGCTGATGCTTTCACAACATCTCAAACGAGCCCTGATAATAGTCAAACTTGAAGCAAATAAAAAAATGTGAGGCGCAATGGAGGGTTGAGTCTATTAGGTGACTATTAAGTGTTAAAAAAAAAAAAGAAAGCGCAATTCGAAAGAAAATAAAAAAAACAACCAAATGAATCTTTAATTAATCAAATTTAATCAACCAAATGAATCCACTGAATCATAATGAATGAATCACACACCTCATAATCCATCACAACCTGGAGATGCGTCCGGTGTCTGCATCTCGTGGCTGGTCCAAATGTACAAAACTTCCTCCTCATGTTGCCTCAAAACCATTTCCATCTCTTGCTAATTCGTGCTGTTTTACTTGAACGGATTCCTGCAAACTTCGCCGACGTTATGAAGCCCGTGAGCGACTGAGCTGACCAACGGTGTGAGTCACTGTCCACTAGATCACGAGAGGTTGTCGGCCTGCTTTGTTTTTACTCCCCAGTTTTTTTTTATGGCTGAGTGCATTATATAGTGAAACGCTCTTTCAATTCTCTTGGATGTATGCATTTAACTTTTCATTTGCCCAGCAAGTAGCACAAATAACTAATAAAAAGAAGCTGTAGGTCCCATTGTGAACCATGTGGATCACAGCTATCTTTATTTACAATCAAAAGCCCGTGCTTTGTGTTGTATTTTGAAATCTATCGGATGTTGTGTGCTTTTAATTTCCTGTCTCGGGGGTGCGGGGGCGGTCCGGCCTACGTGGATTCATGCCGAATGCGAGCGTGGTGCCTTGAACAGAAATGGGCCGCGCACGTACCCGGAGTGCAGCGGAGCGGAGTGGCGCTGCTGCTGGGACGCTTCATTCATTGTCGCACGGCGGCGCGTGCGGCAACAAAAAAGGCGGCGACTAGAATGGAAGCAATTTCCTCTGCAGTGTCGGTCGCCGCCACTTTGTGACTCAGGCGGAGTTTGCGGGAAGCCGAGGCCGAGGTGGAAACATGCAGGATTAACTTGACAAGGTTATCGCGGTGTGTAGTCTGACTGCGACAAATTTAATTTGTTTATTTGATTGAAAGGGAACTTCTGCTCTCGAAAGTTCTCTTTTTTTTTTTTTTTTTAAAGGGGATTTAAACAGACCAGCAAAGTTTTTTGTGCCTCTGAAAGCTGTAAATATACTGCGATAAACTGCATTTCCTAAAAATACACCTTCTCAATATATCCTCCACTCAAATAACCCCCCCAAAACAATGCACCTGAAGTTTGTTGACACTTTCCCAGACGGTCCTCTGTGCAGAGATTGCTTCTAATTAACTCACTGGAGCTCGGTTGCTCGTTGCATCCTAATTTGCTTAATATTATAATCTCTGATTTGTGTTTTGTGGGCATCTAATTGGATTGCTGGGATGTGTTTGTGTGTGTTTCAGACGGCGGAGAGGAGCGAGACGACCTGCAGTTGCAGGCAGAGAGTCGTTATTGAGGGAGACAAGACTAATTGTTCACTAAGAGACATTTAATGTTGAGCACTTATTGTAAAGAACAGAACCCGACTTGCTGGGTAGAGGGAGGGAGTGGGTCGAATTGCCAGGTTAATTGACTCACAACAGACACGGTGCAAAACGTTTGCAGTCTGCCGGGTTGGAAACAACGTTTACATCCATCGCTCTTGATACCACCGTGCAGCACAAAATCCATGAAACCATTTAAAGGACCCAAATTATGCAAAGTTCACTCTGCACTTGTTTGCTTGTTTACGTGCATCACTTTTCCGTTGATCTGTAGCCCCCAACAGTGAGGAGAAATGACAAAATGCAGGGGAGATGGAGGTTTTGTAACTCACAAGGGTTCAGCATGACACTAAATTTAGAGGGGCCCAATTATGACCATCTCCAGATTTAATACATTCTTTCTGGTGCTCCGCTTCCAACAACAACAACAACAAAAAAAAATCCTAGTTTGAGCTGTAAAGACCCTAAAAAGAAGCGTTTCACTGTGGCTCTGCCTCGGAACAGCCCGCTCCCTTGTGATTGGCCAGCTGCTTCATGCTAGCAGGGAAGATGCCTACTCGTTCTCAAGCAGTGATAAGAACATTTACTCTAGAAATGCACAAGTTGTGATTTGTTGTGCCTTGTGTGTTAGCACAAAAAGACAATTTGACGAGCTAATAAAAATACATTTTCCATGATGGGTTGGTTTGTGACAACACTAACACCAACCAGATGTTGGTTATGCCCCACTAATACCAATGATATGTCCCATTTCCAAATAAGCATCAGTTCTAGCCAGACACTACGACCGAGTGCTTTAGCAGGAGGCTGTAAACAGAGGGATAAATACAGCATTTCTCTCAACTATTCATCGTGCAGAGCTGGCCCACCTGGTAGAACATGGAGAGTAGACAGAAAAGGGAGCACCTACCAAAAAATAAACTGCAGCTGCAGAAAAAACATATACATATCATTTTGCCATCAATTATCCCTTTTCAATGACTGCTCTTCTTTATGTTGGAGGATTTTGTTTTTTGTTTCTGCATACGCGCTGAAACATTTTGTTGCTGCTGGCGTCGAAGATGACTGGTCCTCGCACTGTCTGCACCGAGGCGGGGAGCGTCGGCGGACCCTCCGACCTCTTTGAGAGGGACTGCTGTGTCTGCAGGAAGCGGCACAAACGCTGCACAAGAGCGAGCGCTCCTCATTATGATCCGTCTCCCTCTCCGCCCGCAGCTTGTCACTTCTCAGATATTCTCAGGCGCGGGGAAAAAGGGGGTGTTTCCCGGCGCCTCTCTCCCTGGGGCTTCCGCATGCTAATTCTTGTGTTGACACGCTAGCTGTGGCGCGCAGCCTCTCTCCCTCTCGAGCGACTCTTGGAAAGCTCGGCAACTGCAGGCTGTGTCGCCTCATTCATCCTTGTTTTCCTTGAATACATGAAAGACAAACAGAAAAATAAAATAATAATAATAAAAAAAAAAGAATCATCCCCGTGTCGGCGCCACCGCCCCCGAACCTTTGCCCCGTTTGGTGCTGCCATGAAAGCCGACGCGTCTGCACCTTGGCCTTTGTGAGCCGGCTGGTGAAGAGGTGTTTTGGAATGTTCACCAGGTTTGGGAAGCGTCATTAGCATTGACATTAGCAGCTGCTACCTCGCAGCCTCTGAACTATAAAGACTGCAGGGGTTCAAAGACTCTGTCTCCATAAACAAACCTTAGGAGGGGGCAGGGGGAGGGAGAAGGGGGGGAGTCGGTGGGAGTTGGAGAGAATATTTGAGAGAGATTAGGTGAAGGAGAAAAAGGGCAAAGCAGAGAAGAAATCCCACAGTAGCGCCGGGGAGGGGCGGCGTTGCTTTTTGCATTTCAAGTCGGGCTTTTTCTGTCGCTGGAAGTTTTTTGGAGAATAAATCTTCACAGCGGAAAATATCCCCACTGCACCACTCCAACAAACCTCGTGTATTAAGTCAACCGCGGCCTCATGGGGACCTGCGGAAACGGGATGCTAGACTGTTGAGGTATTTCACATTTTAGTTTAGGATTTTTCATTCGCTCCCAAAGTTCTTAAAGGCCCACTTCAAGTTTCTAACAAGCAGGAGGTGACAGCATAACGCTGTCAGGTGTCTTATCATGTGCAGTGCTGCGACTGCTACTGCTGATGCTGCTGCCACATTGCTGAGTTCAGATGAGGACACATATTAGAACGTTCAAATTGACTGTCTTTGTCTCTATTACAACAATCAACTCCTCAGAATGTCATTTATTTTTGCTTGCCTCATTCACTCTGAAAAGCAGCCCTTTGTGACACCACAAAGAGCACGTGTACCATACTAACAGCAATCTTGCTAGCGACAAGACCCCCAGCCTGATGCCTGAGACCTTCTCCTTTTCATTCCCCTCTTAAACATGGAGGGTACGACACACTATTGGAACATGCTTATACATCCAGATCATTCTGGAAAACATTGTGTGAAAGAGCCCTTTGTGAAGTCACATGGGTGTCCCAGGCTTCAAGACAGATATGTCTGCTCTGACTTGAGTCCTTGTTTCACTTCCAAGCACGAGGAAGGGCTGACATCATCATCATCAGGAAGCGACAAGTGAAAAGCGACGTCTTTGATTTGGATAAACAGACATATGAGGTTTCTCTTCAGAGATCAGGATGGAAAATCACAATGATGTACTGTCGTACAGTGGCATACTGGATTGCTTCCTTTTGTTGATCCTCTCGTTCATTTATTATTTATGATGTTTTTTGGTGCGTGCTTTGGCGGTACAATATTTCTTTTCCTGCATTCACAAGTGCACGAGAAATGACAATAAAGGAAATATTCAGACTTTGAAATTGTTTCTGTTTGTTTCTTCTCATTTATCCTCACATCCAGGCTTGCTGCCTTCTCCTTTGTTGCACGCTAGGCTAACGCTCAAGGAGCTAACCAAATGCATATTTTTAGATCAGAAGATGTGTGCCGACAAGATGAATTATGAGGAGTAAAATCACAGGATTCCACCGTGGTGCCAGTGCATTGTGTGGAGAGTTGGCAGCCCATTTGTCAGAAAAGTTTTTTTTTATTTATTTATTTTTTTTTCTCAATTGCCCTGAACCCAGTTTTTGCACACGATGAATGGAGAGGACACAGTGCGCTTACAAATATATCTGGAGCTGCAAGAGTGGGTAACGCTGAAAAAGGCTTTAACGTGATTTCTGGACCTTCGTTGCACGAGTTTCTCCTGCCATCCCTGACCTTAATCCATCAACAGATTACCTTCTTTGATAGCACTCGGCAAAGGTGATGGCATTTCAAACGCAAAACGTGACGTGCACTCAAAGCTTTTTTTTTTTTTTTTGATTTTGACAAATTTCCTGAATGGCTTTGTGATGCACGCTTCTCACATCCACTCTCCCATGTTAATATAGTTCCCTCTGAAGCTAGGTCTATCTCCTGTCGCACAGGGGGAAGTCTTTGAATGCCAGGAAAACAACAACAGTTGAAAAAAAAAAAAAAATCTCGTCTTTCAAAGAAACATTGCCCGTTTGCAGCGAGCGGGGAAAAAAAACACGCTTGCATGTGGCTGCGTGAAGCCACAGCAGCTGTGAGAAGAAAGTGGGATTAACAAAGCTGATTTAAAAGGATTAGAGGGTCCGAGAGAAAAACAGAGGACCACCCGGACACTCTCGCATCCACGCGGGTAACGCTCGCTCGCTGGCGCGCGCGTACACGCTCGCACACGTGCGCAAATGTCAAGTATGCCGTAATCCTTTTCAAGTGCATTGTCGCAAATTGTTTGGCCCCTCAAACTCTATAGTATTCATTGCCTTCCCATCCATGAAAGCCCAAACGTTTGAAAGAAATTGAGGCGGTGGAAGGAGGCTCGGGGGGGGGGGGAATAAATCATATGGAGGGATTAGCGTGAGGAACAGAAACTGAAATGTGCTGAGCGGACCAGCCGTTGGCTTCTGTGCGGACCATCGCGGCCTTCTCGATAGATGTGACTTATGGTTTGGTTGTGTCACTTTGCACAACGTCCTATGTCCAGTTTGTGCAGCAATGTGCAGGCATCCAGCGTGAATCAAACCTCTGAAAAGCAGCGACTGAATGCAACCCGCTTCAATGCTCCAAAGCAGGAAGGGGTCACCAGGTTCATGCAGCGTCTGCAGTCACAGTCTGAACTGAGCTACTGTGTATCATAGCCAAGCTGTATTCACACCTCGGGACAATTTACAGTTGAAATCATAAGTTAGCTTAATGTGTTTGTCTTTGAACTGTGGGAGGAAGCCAGAACAACGTGAAACAGAACCACTTCCTGTTCAAATATCCAATGATCTTCAAGCTCTTCCTGTGCTCTGCTGTTTGAATTCAATTTCTACACAACTCACAAAATACGGCCTCAAAAAGTTGTGCGTCTTCTTTTGACAGTATTGAACTGGTCTGGCTTGCGACTTGGCCCCGCACTGCTCAACACTGCCACCCACGATTTTCCGTGGTACTGCTACAATTGTCCTAAATTATGAGAAGAAAATGACACACAAGGGTGAGAAAGAAGGCTGCACCTGTGCCTGAACGTCAGCGTAAGAAATGCAGGGCGGATACGGTAACTAACACGCCCTGAATGGCCCGGTGGCTGTGAATCATCATGAGGACCTTAATCCAAAAAGCCCAATTAAAGCTACATAATAAATTTGCATAAAATAAGTATAGAAGGAAAGTATTTATTGGGCAACAAAACAATAGCGGCTCTGACCAGCGAGCTGCAGATTCCCGACCAGGGCCTGTAAATCTATACCCTGAATCCCAGTAATCAGAGCGAGCCGCCCTCCTAACCGCTGAGGTGCTGCATCAACACAACCGAAGGGAGGGTACCCGAGGGGGGTGGGGGGGGGGGAATCTTCCCATCGCCATGGCTACAGGGAGTCGGGACGACGGCGACGACGTTAATTTTATCACGGGGGAGCGACAGAGGTGGGACAGCGGCGGAGTGCTAATAGTAATTAACCACAGCCTGCTCTCACGCGTCGCTTCCTGTGCCCCGGGTGTGTAAGCAGGAGGTCGCGCTGCTCTCCTGTAATTATTGCATGTTCGCGTTCTCGTCTTGGCTCTCATTAGTTTGATTGCTTGACTAAAAAGATTAGCGGCGAGATTGATTGAAAAGGGCCCCGGATGTCAGCTCCCCCACCCCACCCCCCCCACCCCCTCCCCCGCACGCGCGCTACCATCGGCTTGATTCCTCTCTTTTTTTTTTTTGCGCATTTCTTTAATTTTGTTACTTTTAATGAGGCAACATTTGCATCGCAGCCACTTGGCACCTGCCCATCTCGCGCATTTCTGCGAAGTGGATTTTTAATTTTATTTTGGAATCGGCTGCGTTTTAAAAAGCGCAGTGCCAAAACTGGAGGAAAGCGGCAGCGCATTGTACGACGGAACAGCGGCGTTCTGTGAAGATTCTGAGGGGAGGGGGGGGCTTTTTTTCTCGCGTCCGCCATCAAACGATGACTTCATCCCTTCCTGCACATCACCAAACACGTGGCATTAAATTAAAGAAGATACCTGACATTTAACACACTTTTTAAAGGCCCCCTTCCCGGCCATGAGATCATGCTGATAATAAAATCTGAGGATGTGATCATGGATCGGGAGTTATGCTTATTCTATGAGTACACATACTCAGCGGCCGCAATGAGGCCGCAGTCCCTATTTAGCCGTGATGTGATTTGCCGATGACACTGGCATTTATTTAAATCTCTTTGAGCTCAGCATAGAGGGTTTTTTTTTTTCTCTCTCTCTCTCTCTCCTCCCCCCCCCCTTGCCTGTAAAACGATGAGATCATTCCAGGAGAGAGCTCTCGGCGGCTCTCCTCCAAACATGTTTTATTCAGAGATGACATCATGCAACTGGAAGACATAACTTGCCTCCTCAATGGAGGTCATGTGAGGCGGCGAGCGCGGGATACTGAGCCACTGGATGGAAGGAAAAAAAAACAAAAAAAAAACCCCACCGCAACGTTTTACATCCGAGTCCTTGAAAGTGCACTTTTCTAGTTGTGCGCTTCTGGTGATTTTCCTCTAAACTTCTGTGAACCAGAAACCTTATTGCACATACTGTATCCACCCACGCACGCACACACACACACCCACACGAGCTCGCACCAGTTATGAGCTCTCCGCGCGGGTAGACACACACAGCGCGCGCACGCACGCACGCACGCACACATGCCCGGCTGCCCCTCTGTAACTCTTCGCCGCGCAGCCTCAAAGTCCTCAAAATGTTTTCCGCCTCCTCACCTCCTGTCTGCGCTTCATCTCGGCACATCCTCCCATCCTCTCCATCTTCAAATCCGCCCATCCCTCACTCGCCTCACTCGCCCCCCCCCACCGCCCCTCCTTCCCCAACGTCTCCTCCTCCGTGGTTTTCTGAGGAGCTGGCACGGGAGTTTCTCCAGGGAAACAAGCGAAGCTGCGCTGAGAGCTCAGTCGTCGCCCCTTTTCATGTGTCAGCGTGTTTTAAATGTGAGAGGGGGGGGAGACGGACAGAAGAAAGGAAGCCGAGCGGGGAGACTGGGAAAGGGAAAGGATCCGGAGACCACAGCCGCACAGGCGGATCTGTCGGGCGGATGCGATGGAGACGATGTGGATCGTCATCCCCGGCACGCCGACATCCACACGCGTCTGAGTCTGCCGGTGTTTTATTAATATCTGGGCCGCTTTGGAATGTCACATAGTTTGTTGGCTTGTTGAATTAAGAAGGATGGGGAACATTTTTTGCTCCTTCACTTTACACTTGTGGGTGTCCGTGTTGCCTTGCTGTGGCCGTAGCTCATCATAGACCCGCTTTATGACGTGACGTCTTAACCAGGCGCAGAAGATTAATAAGCGTATCGAGAAAGCCTGTTGGTGTCTCACTTACTGGAAACGCTTCCATCAGGGACTATTTTATGCAAACTCCAGCTATACAATGTGTGTCTCGCCACACAAATCAACTCTTTGTGACACCACAAAGGGCACGGATACCTCTCAAAAACCACAGGAGTTGCCGCCAACATTGATCCCCTCTATTTTAATCCCCTCACAACTATCAGGAAAGCATCCATTGCTGATGGAAGCTAAACCTCCAGCGTTTCTGCTGGAGGCTGTAAACAGAGGGCTAAATACATCATTGAAATTTGGGATCTGAAAATAATTAAAAGCTGGATTTACTCTTGACGTTAAAATGCTTGGTAAACCTACGAGCTATACGTCGTTTGGAGTCATCTGCTATTGCATGAGCAGTTTAACATCTGTGCCAAAGCACCGGACTTATTTGCTCTTTGGCTGATCGTTAGAGGATCTTGCGCGACACTCTGTTCTGTTGACCCTTCTACTTTAAATCCAGTCATGTGTATCTACACTGGCAGCAGGAGGGAGCAACTCAACTGTCCACATCCAATGATTCGGGTAGAGAGACAAAAACCATCTGGTGCTTTCTCTTGCAACATAAAAGCAACAGTGAGTGCTAATTGTTTGTTTAACCTGCCGCAATGAAAAACAAACATTGATTGTTTTTTGTTGTTTTTTTAAAAAGGTAAATTAACATTTTAACATAATAGTCCTGCTGAGAGGGAAATAAAAAAAAAAAAAATACTGAAGCTTCGAGCTGGAAAGCTCGAGTGTTCAAATAAATGTTATTGGCAGTTTAATTGGCTGCTGGCATGGAGCGGTGGAACCGTTCAAAGGTTGCAAACCCACAACTGCTGAGATTATCAGAGCCAAAAATTGCAGTTTCACTTCTCCACTCAAGTCTTAGCACGGTAGATATTTATCTATGGATTGTGTTAGCTTTAAATTGAACTCCTAGCTCTAAATGACAGTGAAGGCCGTTGCGGCAGCCCCAAAAATATAAAGTAGCAGCAAAGCATACGGAACTTCCTGTTTATTCGGGAGGAAATCTGCATCCCCGAAGGGAAACGCGTCCGCCGTTTGTGTCCTCTGAACGTCCACCAGCGCTCACAGGTGTGAAGTTCAGGACACCAAACGGATTCCATGAGGAGTTTCCCCTTATCTCTGCGCTCAGCCGCTCCTCTATCTGCGCGACACCATCTGTCGTCCATTTGAATAAATGCCACAGGTAGCCCGCGCCCGCTTTATTTCGTTATATCTGTGCCTGGAATCCGGCCACGGGCGCTTTTTTCGCGTTCCGTTTTCATGTCTGAACCGCCGCGAGGAAGACTCTATCTGTGAAATAAAACGGCCATCTGCAGCCTCTCCCACACTTTAGGTGACTGGTCTGCCGAGACGTACACGGAGAGGTGGGGCAATTATTCCCCGTGTGACCAACGAGTCGACGTAAAGTCCCTTTGTACTTCTGACACGTGTGTTTTCAGCGGCTGTGTCATGTTGGGCGTGTTTCTCTCGCTCGCGTGGCTTTGGTCCCCTGGTGGCTGGTTGCAGTACAGGCCACATCCAGGATTATGTTATCAGGTAGGACTAGGAACAAAGTCCAAATTCACAGAGCGGCTAGGAAACGTGTCTCGCGCCGACGTTTTCTCCGTCGTCTGACGGCGTTCCCATCACTGAGACTGACAGCTGAGCCCTTGAGTCCCCCCCACCCCCACCCCCGCGCTCCGCCACCTCCTGATCTGCTGACAGCCGGGCTCACAAACACAGCCGAGATGATGCCTGTACACCACCTTTCAATTTCGGTTAACAATTAACCCACCATCCGGCTCTTTTATTGGCTTTAAATCATTCAACTCGAGCCTCGGTTGCTGCCGTCGAACTCCAGCGAAGCTTTCATATGTTAGGAATTAATAATAGCGTGTTTTTGGCTGCGTTCTTTTTTTTTTCTTTTCGCGATGAACCGCGAGCGAGAAAATCTGCTCGTTGGGAGGATGGCTGCAGGTTAAAGAAGAATCTGAAACAGAAGACAGAAAAGCCCCTCCATATGTGCCAAGACAGGAGAGGGGTGGGCTTTTCTTCCTAGCGCTTGTGGTGGTGTCCCCCAGGACTCAACCATTGAAATCTGCTCGAGTGCATGTGTGCGTGCGTGCGTGTGTGTGTGTGTGTGCGCCGTCACCTGCTGTGCGGTGCATAGAAACTAGGCTGAGATTTCGCCGTCAATACTTGAGGGTCTGTCTGATAAGCCTGGCCTAGGGGGGAGAAAGCGAAACCAAAATAACAACCCCAGAGACTGAGAGAGCTTCGCTGTCAGGCAGCAGGGAAATATGTTCAGGGACAAAGATGACACAAGAGCACAACAGGGGCGGCTGCAGCTGCAGCTGGAGCTGGAGCTGGAGCTGGAGCTGGAGCTGGAGCCTGGGCCTGATCTCCGATCGCTCGCCGGCCAGCGGGGCCTGGCGCGACGCAAAGCGAGTTTGGCGCGTCAGTCAAAGTCTCCACCTCGTCCTCATCTTCATCTTCATCTATTTCCACACACTGAGGCAGCGCTGCTCCTTTACAAGATCTGCGACAGCGGCGCAGCCGCTGAGAGTCAGAGATCCCATTAGAAGTCAGCACACAATGGCGGAGATGTTAATAAAATTCCAGTAGTTTTATAGTGCGACCATTTATGGGCATATTATTACAATAGTATAACAATAAATACAACATGGACTGTGTGCTTGCTGCTGGCAACGTGAGGAGGGTTAAGTAGCTTTGTTTCACGGCTCCATGCTGTGACTCGATGGAGTTGGCTTCACACTTTATCTTGGACTGTTTGAAATGAGTAGTTCCTCATTACTGATGTTACTGATCGCTTTTCTTACTCGAACCTTTTTGAAAAGAAAAGAAAAATCTTAAACGAGCCAGGACCTGTGAATGGAAACTGAAATGTTTCATTTTCATTTTATCATATCTAATTGTTTCTCTTGGTGGGTAAAAGCTGAATGTTCATGCATCAACGTCACACTGCAAGCAACATTGACAACCACCTGTTTTCTGGTGTCTTGCTCGATCGGACGTCGTTCCTAAACCGGCTGTGATGTAACCATAGAAACCACCAAACCTTAAGCGGATCCACACTCTGGGCTGCTGCTCAGGCGACGCGCAATATGGCCGCCTCCACGTGGACCTGCTCTTTCAGTCAATATAAATGCTCATTGTAATAAAAAACAACAACAACACAACACTGATTTATTTCAGTGACCCTTCTGGATCTTTCATCCCCTTTCCCCTTTCGGCCCGATGGATCACTTTCAAATGTGATGTACTACACGTGGTGAAGGCTGGTTGATTGGATGTGATTGTGCTTGCGCCGCCAACACTGCCTTTGAAGAAAAGAAATGGACTGACGTCGTTCAAAAGACATCAGTCAAGCGATTTTTTTGATTTCCGCTTTCACTTTAATTTACTCCATATCTTTCAGTGAGCAGAGCAGAGGTCAGGGGAATGGGTGTGTGTGCGTGAGTGTGTGTGTGTGTGTGTGTGTGTGTGTGTTCTGGCGGATGGAGTGATGCTGAATAATTCAGCTGCTCTGTCCAAATTCTGTGGTGAAGCCAGGCAGAAAAAGGACAACATGCAGTGTGCGTGCGCTAGCGTGAGTGCGTGTGTGTGTGTGTGTGTGTGTGTGTGTGTGTGTGTGTGCGTGTGTGTGCACAGGGGGCAGCAGTGAAGGTCAGACATGTTGGGGGCGATTTAAATGGGATTTCATTTTCCTCCATCTTAAAAAAAAAAAAAGCAGCTGCTGCAGAGACACAACACTGAAAGTAGGTCAAGGAAACGGGTGAAGGTGAGCGCAACCCTCATAAAAACACACACTGGAGGTCCGCAGAGATCAACCTGTTTTGATTTAAAAACGCACACACACACACACACACACACACACACACACACACACACACACACACACACACGACGTCCTCCAACGACAGGAGCTGAACCAGCAAATACTGCGGAACTGTTTAAGACCTCAAAGGCTGACAAAAATGAGTCTTGAGACGATAAATATTAGATGGAAAATGAGTAATGCTTGTTGTTGCTGTTGTATTTTATTAAACGCCGGCTGAAAGCTCACTTTGTGCAGTCATCCATCTCCCTCGCTCGGTATCCACGGATGAAGTCACCTGTGTTTTGTTGCCGCGCGTCGCTTGCGTTGAGATCACCGGGCAAACAAAGCGACTCCCTCCTCAGTCACCGAGCTAATGCTTCGCTAATGTGACGCTAACGGCGGAGCGAGCGGACCAGGGGGGGCCCGGTGAGGTCACACCCAGGCAGAGCATTCTGGCCCTCGTCGAAGACCCCGCGGTCCGAGGCTGATGAGCCGGCGGGGACCGCGCGGTAATCACACTTCAGCCTCAAAGGACGCCGAAGCGTAAGTGAAATAAATGGACTTCGGCCGCTCGGTCCAGCACGGAGCACGCTGGGAAACGATGGGACTTCCCTCCAGTGTTTATGTGTTTTCACAATCGGAATGGGAATTTTAATGATGTCATGGTTATTCATCACTTCAGCCTGATCTCATTCCTTATTTTAATCTTGTCTCCTGTCCCGGGAAAGGCGTCTCCCTTTTAAGGAGCACTGCGCTCACTTTGAATTGCACATTCTGTCTTTCGATTCCACATGAGAACATTTGGACAGGAGAAGTTACGGACATGGAAGAAGGATCCAGAGATGAGAAATGACTGATTAGCCCGGATGCAACGGTTCAAATAATAATGAAAACAGTAATACGAATGAATAAATTGAGCTTAGAGACTGGAGGAAATGAAGACATAGCAAAGGTAGAAGGTAAAACTAGAAAAGCAACTTTCAGTACGGGCAGAGTAGACTGAAGAGGGCACGGAAATTCTCAGAGCGCGCACACCGTGCTGCAGAGAGCCATTAAACATATGCATAATTAAGGTCACAAGAAGGAAGAGCTCTGTGTGTTGTTCAACTGAAAAAATAAACTAAATGAGCTCAAACACAGAAGAACAGCAAACAAACCCAGTCGGCCAAATAAAATCAGGCAAACTGGAAAAAAAAAAATACAAATAAATCAAAAATAAATCCATGGTCTCATGGTCGTGGGGGGTGCGGGAGCCTATGTCAGATGTCCTCAGGTGAAGGTGGGGTTATATAGTAGCACTCGATACAAAAAGATAATCAACCATTAGCCCACACAATCGGTGCTCCAGGCAATTTGGAGCAAATCCAAATTTCAAATCCATGTTTTCGGATGAAGGGGAGAAGTCGGAGAACCAGGAGGGAACCCACACAGACGCAGGGAGAGCAACTGGGACAGAAAGACTGCAGGTCCGGGGGAATCGAACCATCGATTCTCTTGCTGTGAGGCGACAGCGCTAACCGCTGAACCACTGTACCACCTGATTTGCAATACAAATATTTTACCTTTATATCATATGTTTGTGTTGATAATGAATCTTTAACCTGTTTTTGGACAAAATCCAGCCATGACTTAACCAGGATTCGCTGCCTCTCTTCGCTGTGGACTAAATTAGGCCGTGTGTCTTCAGTTTTCCTGTGTGTGTGTGTGTGTGTGTGTGTGTGTGTGTGTGTGTCTCAGCCTTTATCCATTTTCCTCCGCGTGGGCGTGCGCGGGCGCGTGTGACAGTGAAAAATGGAGGCCGTCTCGGGGCCATCGGCGGCGGCCGCCGCTACTTTGTGCGGGAGGACAATAGTCAACAATAACGGCTCTGAGACCTTAAAAAAAGGGCTCGTAATTACATCGCCACATTTCATAAGCGGGTCCCGGGCTCGGTACACGGCCAGATTTGTTTCGGAGTCACATTCACGTCATCGCTTCTGTGTCAAATGACAAAGCGAGTGCGGCGGCCGCCGTTCAGGACGGCGGCGGCGGCGGCAGCTCGCGGCCTAATTCAATTCTGTTCAAATTTGCTGGGCGAGGGCTGCTCATTAAGTTCCGATGGGATTGGGGGGGGAGGTTTGGAAGGTGGGGTGGGGTGTGTGTGTGTGGGGGGGGGGGGGTGTTTGTTTATCTTCAGAGAGCATTAATTGAAAGTAGATCCATAAGCTTGTAATTGAAGTTCGGTGTGAAGCAGGCAAAACACGGAGTCATCCTTCAGCGTAATGGCTTTCATCCTCTCCGCAGATGGCGGCGGATAACGCGAACGGAGCGGCGACGCGGCCGCATCCAGATAATTAATGTCCCCTCGGAAAACTAGAACGGCCACTCAAGTGTTTGTGTCATCACTCTGCGGCTTCAGTCGGCGGTGAGGGGGGGGGGGGCAAAACAAGGAGTCGCAGCGATCAAAAGGCGGATTTATTTCACGCATCCGTCTGGGAAAGACCCCGCGGAAAACATTTGGAAAGGAGACGACCACTTGGGGGGGGGAACAACACGAAACCTTCCAAGTGATTGGATGAGTCACCTCAGGTAGCTTATGAGACTGTTGGAAAAGCACATCCTGACACCTACGGGACTGAACGGCGACTGGCACCTTCACCTGAATGCACGGGAGTCACTGCGTCGCTGGTGAATGCTAATGCATGCAGGTGTGAACATCGCTAAAGTGCGACATGCGTATGAGGTGAAAAGATCTTTTCCACCATTTTTCTTTTTTCTTTTTTTTTTTGCTCTATATTGTTTTCGTAAAAGTTTCAGATGCTGCAGCAGCCACAGTCACATTCGGGACAAAAGGACGCTGATTAGTCACGCGCTCCTAAACCGACCACCAACTGTTCAAGGAATCTTCCAGATGCACCGCGAGGTTTAGAACTTGAAGGTTTCTGCAGGTTCTGCAGCTGCAGCGTCTTAGAAAACGAGGCCTCTGTGGCAAAAGACACAGAATCCCCCGTTACAAATTGTTATGAAATTGTTCATTCATTCATCAACGGTCAGGTAAAAAGCAACATCACGAGGCAAATTTGAGGGTCACCCAGTCACACTTCACAATAACAGTTCGCTTGTGGCACTGCCAAAGTTTCACAGGTTCCCAGCTCGCTCTCAGAGTATTAACTTCTGACACTCTCGCAAGCTGATGCCGGGTGAAGAATAGCCTCGTACCCGACCAGCGTTTTCGCGTGTTTTATGGAGCTGCACTGTTTAAATAAACCCCATTAAAGGCAGAAACATACTCAATGGCTCATTATCTGGATGCATTTTATCTCAACTGTGTGTACAGAGTGAAGGAGGCATTTAAAGTTAATGATACTGAAAATATTTTGCTGTTAATTAAACCATGTCGATAAGCAAACACAAGCACGCGCACACACACACACACACACACGGAGAGGCGCACACACACCCGCAAGCGCAACACACTCCAGTCCCTTTTCGTCACTTAGTGCACAACTTGCAACACAAACTAAAGCCACCAGCAAGGTCCATTAATCTGCAAGACTCTCTCTCTCTCTCCCTCTCTCCCTCTCTCTCTCTCTCTCTTTCTCTCTGGCAGCTGTGGTGTGTGTGTGCGTGTGTGTGTGTGTATTGATCCCTGCTGCTCTCTGTGTCCATTAGTGGCCCAGGAGGCAGACGTTCTGTCTGTCTGAAGTGTGTGTCTGTGTGTGTGTGTGTGTGTGTGTGTGTGTGTGTGTGTGTGTGTGGAGGTTCATCAGATGCTCATCAAACACAGCAGAAATTCTCCACAGCGGTTCGAGGCCTCGGAAGAAAAAAATGCCACGGCGACAATGTGAACGTCGAGAGTCGGGATCCGCCGCCGCCGCCGCCGCCGCCGCCCGTCTCCACGACGACGGCCGACCACTGACAGTGATTCATGTTAACTCTGCGCGACTCCGACGCACTTATGAGCGGCATATAAATTGAAGCAACGATCGCAAGCGCGGGCTCGGGTTGGGGGGGCGCCGGGGATGGGGGGGTGGGGACGACGCTCACATAAATCCATTGATCACCGCGTATGATAGACGTTTTCAATCCATCACGCCCGCGTCAACGCACGAGGTCTGGATTTATTTCTTCTCGTCTCGTCTCCTGTCGCCAGAGTCTTCCGACAGACAGACAGACAGACAGACAGACGGGTGGCTTCTGATGAAGCAGCAAGAAATGCCGGTAAACGCTTGACACTATTGGCTGAATTAAGTGCGGCGGGGAAGCAATCAATCAGTCAATTTTACTGAGAACGCTTAAAGCGGCACTACGGGGTTTAAGACCTGGCGCCCTCTTTGGTGCAAAGGTGCACTTGCAGCAGAACCTTGAAAAGAATGGGCCGCGCTGCCCGACAACAGCCTCATGGTGTGTTCAGAGCAAAAGTGATCAAGCTATAAAAAATATAATATATAATATACAATAAAATATGACCCAACGATGATTGAGCGACACGACATTGCACTTCTTGCGATTAAATCGCGCGGGTGGCTTTTTGGTCTTTAAGTGCATTCGGCCATTCAGCATCACGTCGTCAGTCAGCGTTCTCTTAGTGTGGATCAAAGGCAGGAAGCAGCTGCTGCAAGCTGCCCTTAAAAAAACCACAGAAGGAGACAAACTAACAGAATTAGCCTGGGCGATGCGATACAGATTAGACTGGGTGGGTTTCATCCGAACTACACAGAATTTCCACATTAACTAAAAAGCCCAATTTTCCTGGTGGAAAATGATGCGTAGCCACCAATTGTTGCCGCGAAAGCTAGACACGGTTACCACGGATACTGCGGCGCATCACTAATGTCACCAGTCATGCTTAATAGGAACGCCGAGGCTGCCGCAACTGGATCAATCAGAAGAAACTCTGATTGCTCTGCTTTGAAACAACAGAGAAAATTGTGGCAAGTCGTCATAACAAAGTATCAAAAAGCCCAACCTTGGAAAATGTAAGAATCATCTGACTTCAAAACATAATCAAATGGTTTGAATTATGCAGAGAAAACAACACAAACAATATTAGATTTGTTTATGGCCCTCGTAATGCTACTTTAATACTGGAACCTTTCCCACATGACATGAATACACAAAACCTCCAGACAATATCCGATGCACCCCAAATCAAATTGACAACGGGGACTTTTTCATTCGTATTTCAGACCTGCAGCAGCAGGTTCTCGGAGAAAATCCCCCACTCTTAAGAGTGACTGCGCGGTTGGAGATGAACGTCTTGGCAGAGGTCGCGGTCATTACGATGCACTTCTGTATTTTTTCCACCCGAGATTAAGGGGAGCGAGTCAAGATCTGTTGTGTGAGTGATTGTATCTTATGTATGAGTGGCTCTCAGCCAGAAACAAGCAGCTCCCTCTTAAGTGGACATGATGCTGTTTTCTTTTTTTCTTTCTGTCTTTTTAACCTAATATCTCTCCGAGGGATCAACTTATGTATTTATCTGAATCCGGCGAAGCACTTAAAACACGACAAATATTCCGAGCGGCTACGAGAGGCTCATTAAATTTGATCCTCTCCTCTCCCTGCCGCCCGTTATCCGAGGCAATGGAGGCTAATTAGCGCTCATACATGCACAGTGTTGTTAATGAGGGGTAAGAGGATATATCCTCTTGATTCATGCGACTCTCGCTGCTTCCTGCACCGGAGGAGAAGAGGGGGGAAAAAAAATAATAATAATAGCGCCTAATGGTTGAACCTGTGCCCGCCGAGCAAGTTCTGCGCTCCCGAAAAGCCGCAAGAAAGTGTCTCCGTACACACAAAGTGGCTAACTTTGGGGGGAAAATGACAGACCATTAGCTCAGCTAGCTAGCTAATCCGCTGCAAATCTCCGCTGGGATTCTCCCCCCCCCCCAACCAAACAACTTCAGTTTGTCTCCATAAACAAAAATTGAACGCAAAGTCATGTTTATGTAGCCCATTAAGCGATATGATAGTTAAATCAGACTCATTTTAAATGCTGTCGGCTGCTGAGCGCTGTTTGTAAAGTGAATCCGCCTGGTTGAATTTATGAAGCTGATTTAGTGGAAAATTATTCCAATTAGTATTGACTCACCAAATCAGCCCATAAATTATTCATTGTTCAACTTATTAAATGGGATTTGGGGTTTAATCCACTGATTTATTGATGAGCGTTAGAAATGAAGTGTTTCATGCAAACTAAAGCCCAATCTCTCATTTTTAAAGCACACGTAAAATCCAATGTTTTGCACGGGTATCGGATAATGTCGCTGTTTGACTCAATTGCCTCTCTGATCCAAATCTCTTGCCGGTTAAACAGCCTGTTCAGTAAAACTTCTTCTTCTACATTCTTTCTTTCTTTTTTTTTTCAGTCTGACGTGGTCACGAAAGGAAGGAAACCTTTGAGGGACGGACACGACACGACACATCCAGAGTGGTTTCATGGCTCCGGTGGTCAAAATCCATCCATCCGGAGGCCTAAGACTCCGTCCACAGAGATCCGCTGCCGTCTCTGAGCCCCCCCCACTGTACACAGCATGTCCATTACCAGCAGGCTGACCGTCTAGTCTTTTAATTGATTTACCGTGTTTCCGAAAGACAGACACGTCTGCGTTGCCGGGCCGCTCCTCTTCCATGCTATTTACATGGCGCACTTCAAAAGTT